>NC_056730.1:208712803-208720303 GCF_019279795.1 Protopterus annectens
TCGTGTGGGGAAATGCTTCCATCTTCTGCCCTTATCCCATAGGCCAGACGTATGCAGAATACAGGAGAGTGTTCTCACATGTAGTACACAACACCAGTACTTGCAAGAGATTCCTGCAACCCCCTCAGTGCTGCTATACATCTCCTCAGCCTCCCTGACCAGGTTTGACATGTCTTGTCATCATTTTTGGAGGGATGTCAGGTTCTTTTCAACAGCACTGTTGTCCCATATTCAATCCACCTTTTGAGAACTGTCTCCATTGTGTTACATGGTGTATGCAATGCTGTGGTAATGTTGTACCCTACTCTTGACTGATACCTTTCAAATATGAGATCCCTTTACTGCTTTGTAAGCTGTCTGCAAGCCATGGCTGTTGCAGTCAACTAAGCAAATGTCATGAATATCCTACTTGGACAGCAGATGGTTATTTGGTGTTACTCAGAGTGCCTTTACTTGATGGCAGGTGTGTACCCAAGTAGACTGAATGCTGTCAGTAAATCACAAGCTGCTGTAATAAAATATTATTTGAAGGGCGTGCACACATATGCATCCAGCTTATTGTAAGTTTGTATACTTCATATTTGGTGCCCAACAGATTGATTGCTTTTGCAAGTTAATTGTTCATGTCATAGGTCACATTACAGATTGGAAAAGTTGTGGACTAACATATCGTGGTCTCAATTTATATATATATATATATATATATATATATATATATATATATATATATATATATATATCACAAACACCTGGTATCTTAACAGAAGTATGTACACTGTTTATATCCACTGTATAAGAGTAATGTTTCACACATGTCCCTGCCTTAGGCCATTTGTCCCCCCATTTTGTTGGTATCTGTCCAGAAGTCTTGCACTGAGAGGTTGTGAGGTATGCTACAGGGATGTTACATTCTCTTCAGATAGGCCCCTATGGTGACCACTGTGATGCAATGCAGTTAACCCCAACACAAGTGAACATGCACATAAAGGAATATGGCTATGAGTGACAGTTGTGTGCATGGTACATTGCATGGCTTTCACATGCTTGGGTTATTGGCAAACCACAACAGAACAATTCCATACTCACCAGCTTCAGGCTGCTGTCCAACATGCAGACAGGAGGGTCTTAGATAATTGTGGGAGAGAAGAATTGTCAGCAGACCTCACATGTGGCATTGGTACAGGATGGATGCAGCATGTCTGTACATTTATAGTACAACCCCCAATACTGCACAATTTGATGTTCTTCACCATAGATGTGCAGTTCTGTGCATTAGAAAACCCCATTCACAACTGCAGTCTGACCTGACACATGCACATAGATGGTCTACAAATACAAGTATGTCTGCTATACTAGTCTAGTAATCTCCACTGCAGCCTTAACTGCATGCTCCTCATCCATTGTCTGGGTGCCACTCACCTCCAGCATATGGGGTGGTTTGTACCCTGATGTTGTACTGGGATGGGTGCCCCAAGGTTGCTGATAGGCTTCTCGGTGGGTGTAAGTGGGGGCTGCATGGCTGGTCCCCCACCTGTGGCTGTGCAGCCCCTGGCCACTGCAGCAATCCTTTGCCAGGCATGGTATATGAGGTCATTTGCACAATGCCGGACCTGCTCGCATGTACATGGGTACATACTTGACATTGTTTACCCTGTGGACAATGTCATCCCTCAGGCCAGTCCTCTCCCGCAGATGTTGCTGGATTTCGCCAAACATTATGGCATGGTTCTGTTGTATGGCTTCTATGATTATATTTGTCTCAGCCACTGAGAAAGTTGACCTTTGCTGTTGCGACATTGCACGTTGAAGACTTAAAAAGGGAAACACATCACAGGACCTCATACATTTGGCAACAGTATGTACAGAACCTGCACAGCTACACTGAAAACTAGTAGTCACCACTCACAACCACAACATACCCATTTAATCTATCAGCACTGTATCTGCTTGCATTGCACTGCTGGTCCTGATGAGTCATATTCCCCACAATGAGGGCTGGTTAATTTCATAATCCTCTACTCGTCATTCATGTCTGTGTAGAGGGCTGACATTGGCCATCTCCCATGTGGATGGGGTGTGGATGGTGCCAAGGCTTGGTGTGACTACAGTGTGTAATGGAGCTGGGAGTACATGCCTGAGTTCATGTAGGATGTGGACAGGGATGTTATCAAGTCCCATGGATACTTACGTTTGTTGCCTTTCAGTAGGCAATATGTACCTGTTCACTGGTGATGAGGGGAGGAGTCTGGGTGCTGTGCATAACCACCTATAGTGATGCTGACCCAGGGGGTGATATTTGTCTTAAACCTATTTGCAGCAGGTTGGCTTTAGTTATGTTGTGTGTGTATGTGGTCTGATTGACCACCATTAAAGTGTGGGTTGGTTTGTTGCCTCTGAGATTGCAGACATTTGTGAAGATGGCCTTGTGATTGACCTTGGTGGATGTGTCCAATTTGTACTCATAGTTAGCCTTACAGTACTCCATCTATGACCTTATATGCTCTATCCGACAAAGGCTGACTTGATGCCAAGTTGGTGCCTGCTCCTAATTTGCCCTGTACAGCCAATATAGGGACCAAGTTTGTGATTTGTATATTGCTGCTGTCCAGCAAAGGGGATTACTCTACTTTGGTGGAGGCAGGTTTTACAAGTAAGGTATTGCTATGGCCATACAGCTATGTTGGTATTCATATAGATGTCTGTAGTAGGCATGGACACACAGTCATAACACAGTTGGACACCTTTCCAATTTCAAACAGATAATCATGCTTGTTGTAGTACCCATGGCTGTGCCAGGGCAATGCAACAACCAGTAGCTGTAGAATTGTCACTCTGTTGTACGCACACTAACCAAGATTACACACATGTACAACATATTTAACTGACATTTTGCATCCCATGTCTGTTGTTATGAGGTGGCCAGATATACCTACTCACACTGACATGTGCACAGGTAATACCTGATAAGCATTTCTGTTTTATGTCAGTATGGCACACTCTATTCACACTCTTGCTGCCCGGTCATCCATCTCAACCTGTTAGAGCAGGACACCTGTAGGGCGCCACACATACATAGGGGGCAATGGGACAAAATTAGTGACACTGGCTTAATATTGCTGTAACACACTTGAGTCATTCAATACCACAGTAGCATGTGCATTGACAGACATACCCTGGAGGATGTCCAACACTCATATGGCAGGAAGAGAGGAGAAAGGCTAGAAGTGTGGTAGTGAGGGTAAGAACATTTAATGTTGGCAGTATGACTGGCATAGGGACAGAGCTAGCTGATATGATGGCCAGAGAAAGGTGGTTATATTGTGTGTGCAAGAGACCAGATGGAAGGGGAGTATGGCTAGGTGTATCGCAGACAGGTCACAATTGTGCTATCAGGGTGTGGATAGGAGGGAAAAGAGGGGAAGGGGTTATCCTAAAGGAACAGTATGCCAAGGGTGTTTTTGGAGGATGACATGAGTGATGTTTATGAATCTGGAAATTGATGGTGTAATAATGAATGCTGTTAGTGCATATGCTATGCAAGTTGCTTGTGCGATGGATGAGAAAGAGAAATGTGAAGCCAGTTGGATGACATGGTGATGACTGTACCCAAGGGTGAGAGAGTGGTCATTACAGCAGATTTCAATGTCCATGTTGGTGAAGGGAACAAAGGGGATGAGGAAGGGATGGGTATGTATGATGTTAAGCAAAGGAATTCAGACTGTGAGATGGTAGTGGATTTTGCAAAAAGGATGGACATGGTTGTGGTGAATACATACTATAACAAGAGGGAGGAGCATAGGGTGGAATACAAGAATGGAGGGAGATGCACACAGATGGAATATATCCAATGTAGGAGGGTCAATATGAAGGAGATTGGAGACTGTAAAGTGGTGACAGAGGAAAGTGTAGTTAGACAGCAGAGATTGTTGGTCTGTAAGATGATGTTGATGATCAAGAAGAGGAGGAGTGTGAGGGCAGCACCAAGGATCAAATGGTGGGAACTGGAAAAGGGTGATTATGAAGTGGAGTTCAGGGAAGAATTAAGACAGGCACTGGGTGGCAGTGACAGCAGAGCTAGTAAGGGAGATGGCTAGAAAGGTGCTTGGTGTGATATGTGGATGGAGGAAGGAGTACAAGGACACCTGGTGGTGGACTGAGGAAATACAGGACAGTATACAGAGAAAGAGGTTGGGGATGAAGGAGTGGAATTGTTAGAGAGATGAGGAAAGTAGACAGGAGTATAAGGAGATGAGGTGCATGGAAAAGAGAGAGGTGGCAAAGGCTAAGGATGAGACATATGAAGACTTGTATGACAGGATGGACACTAAGGAGGGATGAAAGGATTTGTAATGGTTGGCTAGACAGAGGGACTGAGCTAGGAAATGTGCAGCAGATAAGGGTGATAAAGGATAATGAGGGAAAAGTACTCACAAGCAAGGAGAGTTTGTTGAACAGATGGACAGAGTACTTTGAGAGGCTGATGAATGAGGAGAATGAGAGAGAGAGATGGTTGGATGATGTGGGTATGGTGAATCAGGAAGTGCAACAGCTTACCAGGAAGGAAGGAAGGATAGCTATGAAGAGGATGAATACTGGAAAGCCTGTTGGTCCACATGACATACCTGTGGTAGAAAGGGGGTGTTTAGGGTAAATGGCAGTGGTGTTTTTCACCAGATTGTTTAATGTCTTGGAAAGTCAGAGGTTACATGTGGAGTGGAGAGAAAGTGTTTGTGTACCATTTTAAGAATAATGTTGATTGTCAGAGCTATAGTAACTACAGAGGGATAATATTAATCAGTTACATCATCAAGTCATGGGAAAGAGTAGTGGAGGCTAGGTTAAGCAGGGAGGTGATGAGTAGTGGCCAGCAGTATGCTTTCATGCCAGGTAAGAGCACTACAGATGTGATGCTTGCTCTGAGAGTGTTGATGGAGTAGTACAGAGAAGGTCAGGAGTTGCTTTATGTCTTTCTTGTAATAGAGAAAGCATATGACAGGGTGCCTAGAGTGGAGTTGTGGTATTGTATGAAGAAGTCATGAGTGCCAGAGATATATGTAAGACTGGTACAGGATATGTACAAGGGGTCTGTCACAGTGGTGAGGTCTGCGGCGGGACTTTTGGATGCATTTAAGGTGGAGGTGGGATGAAATCAGGGATCAGCTGTGAGCCCTTTTTTATTTGCAATGGTGATGGACAGGTTGACAGACAAGATCAAACAGGAGTCCCCATTGAGTATGATGTTTGCAGATGACATTGTTATCTGTACTGAGAGTAGGGTACAGATTTAGGAGACCCTGTAGCAGTGGAGATATGCTCTAGAGAAGAGAGGAATGAAGGTCCGCAATACTAAGACAGAATAACTGTATGTGAATGAGAAGGAGGGTAGTGGGATGTTGAGGATGCAGGGCATAGAGTAGGCAAAGGTGAATGAGTATAAATGATTGGGATCAAATTTCAGAGTAATGATGACTGTGGAGGACAGGTGAAGAAGAGAGTATCAGTACCAATTTGTGACAGAAGAGTACCAGTAAAAGTGAAATGGAAGGTCTGCAACAGGGTAGTGAGACCAGCTATGTTATATGGGTGGGAGACAGTGTCATTGCCAAAAAGGCAGGAGACAGAGTTGGATGTGGCAGAGTTACAGATGTTAGGATTTGCACTGGTTGTGACGATGGTGGACAGGATTTGCAATGTCTATATGACAGTGCCAGCCCATGTTGGACAGTTCTGAGACAAAGCCAAAAAGGCAAGATTAAATCAGTTTGAACATGTGCTGCAGAGGGATGCTGAGTATATTGGGAAAAGAATGGTAAAGATGAAGCTGCCAGGTAAGAGGAAAAGAGGAAGGCCTCAGATAAGGTTCCTGGACGTGGTGAGAGAGGACATGCAGGTGGTTGGTGTGACAGAGCAGGATGCAGAGGACAGGCAGAAATGGCAACAGATGATCCACTGTGGCGACCCCTAACGGGAACAGCCAGAAGAAAAAGGAGATGATGTAATGTCAGTATTCACAGATTTGCCAATGATTTGCCAGACATAACACAACTGTATGAGTAAATGACTACAGATATGAGGCACACATATGGTCAGTGTGCATAACTCTGGACATTTTACACGTGTGCAACAGTACTTTACTATACAAATACCATGTATAGGTCTCTCACATTTCTGAGATAACAAGTATATCATAGTTGTATTCACAAGTAAGATATGGATATGTATGACATCCCAGAAGCTGGCCTAACATTGTCACAGTCAGTATTATTTAACACATACTGCAGTAGTAGTCATATGCGAACCATCTTTTCCTAAGGTGACTCAGGGGCCTGACCTATGATCTGTGTCACTGCAGACAGACCCAGATGCTATGCCATAGGTTCTGATGAGCAATATATCAGTACAGCAAGTCTTTTGAGACATATTTCCCATTCTTATATACCCCCTACTGAAGTCCATTACATGCTTACTTGTTTGACATAACTGTTTGTTTTATTCAAGTGTAGGTGGTTATGTCCTGCTTGTTTTTTTCTTTTTCTTTTTGCTGTTTCTCTTTCCCTCTCTCTCTCCCTCTCTCTCAAGGATGTAGGGTGTACATATGTTTTGTATAGGCAGCAGCTTGCCTTTTGTAGATAATGCTCATGAGCAGCTGATGGCCTGTGCACCAGATGGTGTCCCCCACTTGATAAGTGCATGCAAGACAGCTGTGCTGTTATTCATATAGCCAATGGCATGGTAACACTACTATAATTCAGTGCATCATGTGAGCGTTGGCCCTTTTCCTTACCAGTGAGGAAGACTTCATGGAGGTGGGTGAGCAACAGCATCACAGAGGGTATTTGGAAATACATCTTACAACCAAAACTGTGGAGACAGGCCAACAAAATGTGAGAGAATGTTCCAGACATAGAGACAGAATGTAAGTATTGCTGTTATACATTTGGATTAATGCTAGTCTAACAGGGTTTGTGTGGACATGAGTTTATACGTGATTTTTAACTCTGACAGTGTTATGTGTTTGACATAATTCTCACCTGTAGGGCTATCTGCAGAATGGCCATTATTTGGACTCCTATGTTTGGTGTGTTCCTCAGACATTTTTTGTCTTTGGAAAATCAGTAGCATACTCTGGGGATTGCAGTCAGTAACTACTAACATCCATTTGTGTTTTTGACCTCATATCCCTCAGAAACGATAAGCTACAACTAACCCTGTTACAGCAGCAACATTTTCAGTTTATAACAGCAATATTTCAAACATGCCTCTGTTTTTGGGCCTGTGTCCCACAATTATGTCATGCTTTGTCCAGATGTCATGCAGGAAGAGGTCGATAGGTATGGTATATGATTATTTATTGCCTATATTCCTGACATTATCCCAGTGATGTATTAGACTGTCAGACATGTTATGTGGAAGAGACCTTATATATTAGGGGAAAGCCTGGACATTCTTTGGGACTCTGTACAGTTGAGAAGTCAGTGTATTTTTGGCAATTGCTGAGAG
>NC_056730.1:208725303-208890303 GCF_019279795.1 Protopterus annectens
GTATGTTGCTGTGACTGTGGTGCAAATGTTTTTGGGTGGACATTTTTGCACCACTCTCTGCTTTTCACTACAGCTCCATCCCTGTAGTTCATGCTATATTTAAATATAAATGGGTAATTGCACAGAGATGATGTGGGAGAGTGTCATGGTCTTACTGCACTTCATAAGGTGCTGGGTGACATGTTTGGCAGCTTTCAGGGGATTTCCATTCTGTTAGATCACTGCAGTCGTACCTCTACACTGTCCAAAGGCCTAGACACTGTTCATATGTTTGGTCTGTTCCCCAGACAGTTGTTGTCCTTGAGTAATCAATAGGATACTCTGGGGAATGCAATCAGTAAATGCTAACATCCACTGGTATTACTGACTTCATATCCCTCAGAAAAGATATCTTACAACAAAGCCAGTAACACCAGCAACTGTCTACATTTATAACAGAAATATTCCAATATATCCCTGTGTTTGGGCCTCTGTCCCCCAATTATGTCACGCTTTGTCCAGATGTCATGCACTAAGAGGTTTAGAGATATGTAGTATCGTTATTTATTGCATTCATTCCTGCTACCATCCCAGTGATTTCATAGACCCCCCCCAAACATTTAACAAGGAAATGGCCATAGATATGAGTCCTGTGCCTATACATTCTGTGAGAAACTTCACATTTGAGAGGTCTGTGCATGTCTACCCATTGTTAGAAGACTGTCAGGATTGTGTAGCAGTGTAGTGTGTACATGTTATTTGGGCTGTGTATGGAGGGGGTACATGTAAGTGTAATGGGCCCTTTCCATCTGACTGTGCATGCTGCTCCGGTTTCTGTTTCCCTATCGCCTGTATATGTTTGTACATGCAGACCGTGACATGTCCCATAGTACCTCAAGATTCCCACTACACTGTGACTTGGGGCAGTGTATGTAGGGGTAATGTGTAAGTGGCAAATGGGATTTTGTTGCTCACACAGTCATTATACTGTAGTGTTCAGTTTGCTTATTGGTATGTCACTGTGACTGTGGTGCAATTGTTTGAGGGTATTCACTTTCACACCAGTGTCTGTTTTCCACTAGTATTACATCCCTGTAGTGTGTGTTATATTTGCTAATGCATGTGTACAGCCCCAGAGCTGGACTTGGGTAGTGTTATTTCAGTCTGATTGTAGTTTGGACATTGCTCGTTAGCTCAGTGTAGTTTCTCTAATGTTGTGTTATGTCCACATATTCGTAGGATATCCAATTGTCTGGCCGATATGTTTGGTCTCGTCCCCATAACTGTTGCGTATTCCTGACACATCAGTGGGATGATGTGGGGGATTGAGGTCACTAACTAATGAGAATTAATTGAGTCCTGGAACTGTGATATTTCAGTTGCTATATGTTAGGACATACAGTGTTACTACATCACCTTTCTCAGCTTATCTACTCACGTATTTTGGATATGTCACTATTTTCAGGCCTTTGTCCCCCCACTTTGTCAGGCTTGGTCCAGATTCACTGCACTAAGGAGTTCTGAGCATACCTTTCCATTGCCAGGATTTTCACAGAATGTCCGGATGTTTGGCC
This sequence comes from Protopterus annectens, assembly GCF_019279795.1. NCBI lineage: Eukaryota > Metazoa > Chordata > Ceratodontiformes > Protopteridae > Protopterus > Protopterus annectens. The sequence goes on from NC_056730.1 coordinate 208,726,857, forward strand.
TGTACTTTTGTTCAGTTCCACAATTTATTTGTAGTTGGCTGGTAAATCATGGTGATGATCCAAGGATTTATGTCAGTAAATAATGACATAACATTTCAGTTTCCATACTCATATACTTCAGTAATTGTCTGCTGAAACCACCCTGTTGCTGTAGCAAATGTCGTCATTTGTAACAGCAATATTTGAAATATGTCCCTATATGTGGCCAATCCCCCCCCCCTTTTACAGCCTTTGTACAGGTTTCTTGCACTAACAGGTTGAGAGGGATGGTTCTGAGGTATAACTGCACTGCATGTTAAATATATATATATACATACACACACACACACATATATATAGTTCCTTCCTTTATATTTTTATATATGTATATCTGTATTATGACTACTTTTTCATATATAGGTTTCATCAGACATATATATATATATATATATATATATATATATATATATATATATATATATATATATGTGTGTGTGTGTGTGTGTGTGTGTGTGTGTGTGTGTATGTGTATATATATCTATATACAACACATGAATGATTCCACAAAGCTTTCTCCCTAATGTTGTATGCCTCTATTGCATGATATGTTTGAAAAAGCAATGTTAAGTCTTACAGCCCAGATGGTGTAGTGGTGTATTTCTCTGATTATAATTCGCAGGGTCATGTACTTGGCACTGCTGTTTTTTTTATTAATTAATGTTAAATTACCTGAATGCATAATATGTTTGTTAAAGCATTGCAAATTCTCACAGCTTAGATGATATAGTGGCACTTTGCTGTGATTGTAGAGGGCAGCATCCCGGGTTCGAGAGTTGGCAACGTTGACTGTTTTGTTTCTCAGCAGAACAAGGTCTGATGGATACAGAGTGATTAAGGCACATTTAAGCATATTATAGTTATAATTTTATATTATAAAATAATATTTATATACACATTATAATTTTACGTTTACCTGTCATGACATCCCCCTATGTGCTTTCATTAAATTAAATTTTTGTGTGACTATACTGTATGGGGCACTTGTGTTTATATGGGGGTTTCACATCTTTTCTACACTGACATATCACTTTTGGAACTGCTACACTACCCTGGTTGACAAAAAAAGTTGCTACATAATTTAAGTTTTCTAAAATAATTTTAACACTACTGTCACATAGTTGCCTGTTTTAGTATTCAAACCATGAACACCTGCATGTAAAGGCACAACTCTAACCATTGCACTATCTTGCCTTAGAAAGAGCCTCCTGTATATTTGCATTTAGCTCCTGTGGGATGTTTAAGCTATGCTAACCGGACGGCCATAACGTGCACACCCACTTAGCTACACTTAAACATTTCTTAGGCTATTATAAGAAAGTATATTATTATTATTATTATTATTATTATTATTATTATTATTATTATTATTATTATTATTATTATTATATTATTATTAAGTTATATGGGTGTGTATTGTGGTGTTCTGACAACTAACTGGGACTGCAATCTTGAAATATTGGCATTCATTTGGCTTTCAGGCTTCTATCCTTCAGGGACTCCTACTAATACATATCCTGTTATCTATCAACTTTCTAAGTGTGTGAGGGCAATTTTTCAGGATTGCTTTCTTGTTGCCGATTGTTATTTGTGTGCATGGACACTGAAATTATCATTTTTTCATTTCAGTGGCTGCGGACACTGAAATATTGGCATAATATTAGAGCAAAGCTCTAATCTTATGACAGTTCAGCTTAGAAAGTGTCACACGGTGCTTTCTGAGTGCAGGGGGTGTGTTTAGTGTCCTTGCACTATATGGACATGCCCCCTGTACTCGTTCACGGTTCGTGTCCTTATAGGAAGTGCAGCAGCATGCCTTTATGAATATTCAAGGCACGCTGCTCTTCTAAACAGACATGAACCACTCAGTGCAGGAATAGTCTTATTCTTGCATGGAGTTTGTTGAATCTGGGGGAGAATGTGTTTCCTTCTATTCTTTTTTTTTTTTTTTTTTTTTTTGTAGTGCTCAATTCGTGGTGTGGCATATGATGTAGTTATAGCCCTAAAGCCATCTATCTCTATTAATGATGATATACATATTTTTTCTAATATTCAGAATCCTTTCTCATTGTTTTAAAAGCTTTACTTTTCTTTCCATCCATTTTTTAAAAGTATTCTTATTTTAACCACAGAAATCACCCCGGAAGAATTCCTTTACCATGTCTTATCTTTCTTAAAAATAACAAAAGTTATGTAAACATCTGGATTTATGAACCTCAAACCTTCACTTTCATTGAATATAATCTGATCTCCTGGTGACACCAAAACTGATTTCTAACAAGTCCTTTCTTTTTCTGTAAGAAACCTATGCACCCTACCTAAATAAACACATTTTCCTAATACCACTGAATGTAGCCAATATGATATTTTCTGGAAAACTAACTTAAAAGCCCTGCACAACTATCTAAATTCTGTTCAATCTTTGCCCCATTATTCTCCTGTCACTTCTATTCCTCCAGACTGCACCCTAGTATTTCAATAACATTTTCCAAAATAAATTCCTCCTATCTTAACCCTATCTCCACATCCGTATCTCTCTTTATCAAAACTAACTCTATATACCCTGATATTATTTCCACATTCTTAACCACTTCCTTTACATCCTGTCTATGTCTCACTAATGTTACTAAATCATTTCAAGAGTTCAGTACTGATGGCAGCTCAGTGCATTAGCTGTCATATAACTCTTAATATAGATAGCACCTTACTCATAGGGCAGTCTTGACACACCCCTTTGTTCATTCCCATTTACCTGTTCCTTCCCCGTCCCCTTACAAAATTCACATCCTGACTTATTTTCTCATACTACTCTCTGGCATTCTTTTCCTTTCCTTTATTTTATTACTTTCTTGATCTCCTCCATTAACACCTTTGCTCCAGCCATTCTCTTTGTAACTAATATGTTGTATCCATTTTTCCCAGATTTCCTCTACACATGGAATTGTCCTTCCCATTATCTTGTTTTGATGTCTTTGCCACCTCATCTTCCCCATTCTTATTTTCCTCATACTGCTTTCCTCATTTTAACTTTCTTTCCTAAAAACAGACCCACTTTGTTTGTCTTGTACCAAATGCATTTGAGCCACTAATATATATTTATATATATATATATATATATATATATATATATATATATATATATATATTTATATACGTTTTTTGTTCTATTGATTTTTCTTTTCTTATACATTAAATAGCATTTATTCTAATGTTTTCTAAAAAAAAAACTAAACCTTTTCATATAACTCCATTTTCTCCACTATTGAATATAATATCTTTCTGCAATGTTCTGAAACAGCATCATAGTTTCTTTTTTTTTCAAAAATATTTGAAAAGCTACACTCTCCAGTGTATCTTGTAATTCCTTCAGCCTCCTTAATGACTTGTTCATTTTCAGCAAATGCCACCAAAATTGCTCAGTGATCTGAAAAAAATCTCCTTTGTATAATTTATCTTTTGTATTCCCAAAATCTAATTCCATGTTTACATTCCATCGTTTCTGTGTAAAATGTCTTCCCTTTCCTATTCTTAAATGTGCATAGTTAATCATATACATCATGAGTTACCTTTTTTCATAGGTTCATAGGTTGGTACTAGGCTGTCGGCCCTAGGGCCTATACAAGCCTAGCCATAACAATTCCCTGGCTATTTCTTCCCACAATATTTACTTCCCTGGACCCATGTCTAGCAGGGCGACTGTTGTGATCCCTGGGGAGAATTTCTTTTCTCCCATCCAATCATCAAGGTTCCTTTTGAAGAGGGCCAAAGAGGCGCTCTGCTTGACATGTATGGGCAGTCTATTCCAGAGTCTGGGGAGTCTCTGGGTCAGGAACCTATCCCTCCAGCATGTTTTGTTTATTGTGATGACAAGGTTTAGATCCCTGGAGTGTGTGGCTCGAGGGATTGGGATTTCTTTAAGTGTAGCATGTCCAATAGCTCTGGGTTTGACATGGCCTTGTATGTTAAGCAGAGATCACCTCGGAGTAGACGATATGCAACAGAGTATAGCTGGAGTTTTTTAAGGCAGTCAGCATAGGGCATCTGCTTTAGGCCTGTGATTCTTTTAGTGATGTATTTCTGCAATCTTTCCAGTTGTTGCAGATGCCATGAGAGGTACATACCAAATGGGGCGTTGTATTCTATAATGGGTCTCTAATGAGGGATGAGTACAGTGGGACAATGACCTCTTTTTTTCTAGATGAAAAGCCCTTAGTGATGAGGTGTGCCACAGAGAAGGATTTCCTGACTGTTGTGGCGATGTGGTTATTGAAGGTGATACCACTGTCCACCTGTGTCCCTAAGTCTCTTATCACACTTTTGGTGTTTAGTGGGCTGCCACCTATGTGGTAATTCACAGGCACATGTTTTTTCCCAAAGGAGATAACTATACATTTCTTGGCATTGAGCTTGAGCTCATGGCTCTGGCACCAAGCATCTGTTTCTGTAAGGCCCTTTTGTAGAGTATTCACATCATTTGGGGATTCAATAATGGCTCCCAGTTTGCAGTCATCTGCGAACTTTGTTAGCCAGAGTCCCTTAGTGTTGGCCTGTACTTCAGAGAAGTAGATGCCAAGCAAGAGAGGTCCCAGGACTGAACCCTAAGGTGCTCCACTTGTCACTTGTCTGGAGCTGGATTTGGAGTCAGTTACTTTTACAGTGTGGGTTCTGTCATTAAGCCAGTTAGCAACCCATCGAGTGATGTAGGGATTAATGTCCAGCTTAGTAAGTTTATCTATGATTCCAGAGTGGGGGATGGTGTCAAAGGCCTTGGCAAGGTCCAGATAGGCTGTGTGGACTGCCTTACCCTCATCCACAGCTCTGGAGACTGATTTGAAGATGTCAATCAGGTTCAGGAGACAAGATCGGCCCTTCACGAACCCAAACTGGGTGGGGTCCAGTGTTTTAAGGTTGCCAATATCTTTGTTTATAAGTTCCATGATAATACATTCCATGGCCTTGCAGACCAGGCTTGTCAGACTGATGGTGTGGTAGTTCCCGGGATCCAAGGTGGATCCCCCCTTGTGGAGTGGGATAACTGTAGCTGTGCGCCACTCAGTGGGCATGAAGCCTGATTCATTGTAATCACATCATAGTTACAATATCCTACAATTATTTCCAAAATGGGTATATATTTGTTTCTTTCCTTTGAGTATATTAATCGTCTACTTCATGTCTGTATGTTCATATATAACTGTCACTCTTATTTTTTTTTCATCATTTATACACCAGTTATTAACATTCTTATTGGAATTCTAACTGCTCCATATTATACTTTCATTTCAGGATTTTTTACTAAAACACCAATTGCAGAGCAGTGGTATTTAATCATACACTACATCATCTGCCTACTCCACAGCTGCTGAAACTGTAATATTTCCATTGATTTAGAACCCTTACATCTAGCATGGCAAAACATTTGCTTAATAGATTTACACTAGTCTAATACTATGACACAGCCGGCATAACTCTAAATGCAGTTTAAATTATCTAATAAAAACAGACTTTTCCTTTGTTGTACTTTCTTATCCTTCATTTATCTTTCTCTGTTTATTACAACATTGATCTTTGAGGCCTTTCTTTACTTTCTTCTTTTTTACATCCTTTTTCTTCCATTTTATCTTCGTCGATTAAAACCTCGTATCTATTTTCTGTAGTGATATTTATAATCTTTCATCCTATATCCTTGCAAAGCATTTCTTTCACTTTTATCATGTTTGTGATCTGATTGAACATTCCACATCATGACAAGATTTCATTTTCACATTTAGAAATTCATATTTTTCATCATTTACCACATTTTTTCTCTCTTACCTTCCCCACGTTCAAAAATAGAGACGTATATACAATTTTACATTTTTTACAGAATGACCTCTTTGTTCAGATTGTTTACATCTCCTTTTGTAACAATCATTTGTTAAATGTCTATCACTTCCATAAAAATTTAATTGTCAGATATCTCTCACAGTGCCTTTTTTCCCATTCATTTTAACAGCTCATGGAATGAGTGGCACTTGTTGAGCCACATACTTTAAAGCATTAACAATTCCCAAGACCAAATCCAAAGAAGTTTATCATCAATTTTCATTTTCAATTTTTGAACAATAACCACTTGAAAAGTATGTTTCTCATTTTGAGACATCATGGATTCTGAGTTGCATAATTATTATTCTTGTATTTATTTATTTTTTATTTTTTTATTTTTTAATTTTTAACTATGCACAGCCATGCTTGAATAAACATGCTCATTCAATGGTTGTGCTTACTTTTTATTTCCATCCAACATAAATCTTTCCATCACATACAAAGATTCAAACATAATGGGCCAGATTCAGAAAGGTCAATGTGAGGTATACATGAGGTACACCTGGGGGTACTCTCTCTATTTTCAGAGAGACAGCTCAACACAGAGCTTTATCACAAAGGCATGCAGCACCATGGTGAGCTGTCTCTGTGACTTTACTAAACTGCAATGTGGAATTCTGGGGGACAGGTATATGGTAATTAGCCATGTGCTTTCTCCTGGAACTGCCAGCAATAAGGCCTTTATGTGGCCAAGTGATTCAGAGAATTGCTCTGTTGCATAAATTAACATAGCCACTCGTGGCTGATAATGTCAGTGAACATAGTCAAAAACTGATGTTCATCCACTATGATTGAAGTAAGTTCTAGGGAGTTTAGTGGACAGGTGGTGTTGGGGATTTGTGTACATGGGACTGCATGTGGAGTATATGTGTGTTTGTGTCTGCCTGGATCATCACAGTATGGGAGTTAGCCAAAGGATGGGGTAGGTTTTAGTGTGTGTGTGTGAATTTATGAACATGTGTTGTGGGGGGTTAGGGGGGGTTGTCATACCTTTACTCTTTTCTAGACTAATGTGCAACTCATATAGCATTTGGCGTATCATTAGACACCTGGGATAACTTTAAAGACAAGGGTCAGTGTAACAGTAGACACCAAGGATAGCTAAATACATGGGTAGGGGAGCACTACACACTAAGGAAAACTCTTTAAAATCATGCCTTTATGTTACTTAAACAAGAGGTAGGTGTGTGGGGAACACCAGACACTAGGGAAACTTTAAAAATGAGCCTTAAAGACAATAAAAAAGATCCAAACCCTACACCCTGTCACCCCATACATTAATCCTCTACACCACTTCTAGACTACAAAGAAGCTCTAAACTGTTATTCAAATCTGTAAAAATATGTAAATGAACTGAAGCATTAATGTACTATAATAGCTAATCTGCTAGTGTAGTTAGTTTTGATTTTTGAAGAATAAGAAATACAAAGCTCTAATGTCTGGCATGATCCAATGCTTGCTAAAGTCCATGAGTGATGAGGAATGCTGGAGAGAAGCTTTAATAAAAAGTCAGGAGGTACAATTGTGATACTAGGGAGATTATTTAAATTATTATGGTGACTCACTTTAAAAAAATAATGATGTGACAGCTGTAGTATAAATCCCAGTGTCTGGTATTATTAACTGACTGCAAGGATAAGTGATTTATGATGGCAGGGGAAAAATATAAGAAAAGAAATCAGGGATGTTATCTCAACTCTTGGAAAGGTAAGAGGTATCTGGTGTGGGTGTTTGGGAGAGTGAGTTGAGGAGACTGCCGGTGTCACCAAATGCATGGGCCCCCAGTGTTAAGTACTGCAGGAAAGTGCTAATCTGCACTTACTGCAGTTAACAGTGATTCAGAGATATGCAAATTAACCAATAATGAAGTCTTTCCTCAGTACGGCTAATTTGTCTCTAAATCACAAAACACAACATTGCAGAAACAGCACCTTCCTTAACATGGGTGCTGGGGTTCTTTTCAAATTCACAGACTTGTCACAAAGCTCTTCTGTTTCAAAATGAATTAAGGACCAAATATCTGGAGCCATAAAGCTCAAGGACTTAAGCTAATTGTTTCACATATCCTATTTATAATAGCTTCTTTTTTAAATTCTATTTTTTAACTGTTAGCTGCATTTACTGCTGCAGCCATTGTTCTGTTTTTTTTTTCCACAAGTAAAACAGCCACTGTATACAACTGTTCAACAGTTTTCATGGCCTCAACATTCTCTGCTAACAGTGTTCTTCCTGCCTCACTCTCTGGTACATCTGGAAATTTCTCCTTCTGCCATTCTGCCTACATTACTGATTCACAACAAAAACATCCTCTTGAACAGATCGTTCCAGGACAATTGTGCATCAGTCTACAATGTCACCCTGCTGCATTGCACTAGCATCATCGAGCTCCGCTTTATTCACTAAAGTGATCAGTCTGAACTCTTCCAGACCTCCTTCACTCAATATATTAAAAATTTCATCATTTTTCTGGAAAATCAGAATTCTACATTTAGCAGACTGAATACACACATTATCGATCTTATCTTCAATCTTGGTGTCTCTCTTGCTAGCACCAGCCATCTAGCATCCTGTAGCAAAAATAGTAGGGGATTTTATTTACATTCAAATTTGACAAGTCATATACCTGTTAAAACATTAGAAGCCATTTTAAAATGCTCCCCTCTGCATGAAATTATAATTAGCACCAGGTAGTTTCTCCAAGTCTTCACCACTAATACTCAGCAACCACTAAAACTATACACATACTGCCAGCAACATTTTGCACATCCATCTTTCTCCAAGATCACCCTAGTGATACCCCTTAGCATCTGGAATTACTTGTTCATATTTAATTAAATAAGTACCAAACCATGTTATATATAAACTATTGAAAGGCTTTGTCTTAAATTTACATGATGGGCCTCCCAAATGCAGTAAAACTTGACCTCAATCTAGTACCACAAAAGAAGGCTAAAAATGTGTGTCATTCCTTTACATACATATTTCAAGATTTTTCTAATTATTTCAATAACTGAGTGACAAAGATAGAACTGCTTATCCTAATATGAAAGGTTACAGATGGATGTGCAAAATGTTGCTGGCAGTATGTGTATAGTTTTAGTGGTTGCTGAGGTGTTGTTCGATGTTTGCAAAACAGGAAATAGACTAATATTTACAGTGTTATTGTGAGTTATTAATTCCATTTAAGACCTAGAATCTAATCAATGTGGCCACTGTAAAATTTAGTTTGTGCTAGACATTCTGGGATTTTCTTTAGTAGCACGTACATTTCTGGAGAGAATATTATAAAACTCCATTGTAGTGATCAAATCTCTTCCACACTCGCTGTTGGTGGTTTTTTTTTCTTTGTTTGTTTTTTTTTTTTATTGTTAAACAAAACACCCAAGAATTCCCAAGAATTTTTCATAAAAATATGGTTGTATTGCATTATCTTTAAGAGTTCTGGCTTGTGCGAGTACCTCCTCTCTATCCATGAACAAGTGTAGGCATGCAAGAAGATGTCCTGGTGGTCTTTTTGTCACCTTGCATTTGAATTACCAGCATCTTTAATGTTCTTCCTTTGGGCCATTTGAATCTGTCCTGTAGCAGATTTTTTTTCAATACTTCATTAGAGTATTCAAAACTCACTTAAAAACATAGTGATTGCATAATTCAATATGGTCCGTCTATGCAGTTTAAAAGATTGCCAAAAAAATACTCATTATGACCCAAGCTATGGTTGAAGTAAGTAAGACTTGGAAAAAAAATATGAGGAAATCCTGTATTCTCAAGTACTGATTATAAGTATTTCCAGCAAATGGGGTCACATTACTTTTCAGGATTGATCAGAATGGCCACTCCAACTGAGAGACATCACAAAGGCCTTGCATATAAGTTTGCAAAATTCATGTGGTGGTCATTGTGTAACTGTCTTGAATAAACCCAACTTGGTTTCAAAAAATCAAAATAGATTATAATGCCTCGAGAAATTCTGAAATAGAAATATATTGACTTTAGTAACAATGTTAAGCATGCAGGTTGTGCCATAGTTCTGGGATTTAAGGAGATCCTTATCCAATTTTGGTAATACTAGTTTGAGAAAAATTGTGTACAATGAGTTGATACAATTTATCTGCCTAAAGGACTGAAACAAGGTTTGCTGATGCAAAAGCAGATGGGAGACTGCTTTATTGACAACCTGGGACCCAAACTCTAGTGGCTTGCTATTCTGGGTGTGGTATATAGCTATATAGCTATATAGTTTAAATTGTTATGGATATGCAGCTCTTTATTTGCACAAATAATACACACTCTACCTTCTGTTCAGTGCATTGCCTTGACAGTGTACATAAGCTTCAGAGCTCAGGTTTACAGGGCTCCCACCAAACCTGTATAGGGAGAATAATTCAGTTGGTTCAGTTCAAAAATGCTTTTAATATCTTAATATCAGTAACTAAATGCCATGTATTTCAATATAATTGGCAGGCCAATCTATGAAGGCCTCAACACTGACTCAGAGAGTTGTGGGTACACAAAGCATTACCATAACGTGGTTATTGTGAGGCATCAAGATTATATGAAGTTCCTGCAGCCTACACATATATTCATTTCACACAAGCTAGTAGTCCAAGCAGCTATGGTTCTACTTCCCTTGTGAGATAATGGTGTACTGATTAGCAGCAGGCAGTAGCACTAATCATCAATAAACTCCCATTCATCTTCTCCTTCATTAATTGTTTTTTTTTTTTTTTTGATTTAGTGCACCTTTCTTCACAGGAAGCCATGCTATTCCAGATAGACTCAGGTGCAGTGTTAACCCACAGCCCCATCCCTATTCCCACCAGAAACATAATCAGCGCTGTGTTTTTCAATGCTTCTAAAGCAACAAACATCTCATTAAACATCTGGCGAGTCTGTCTTATAACCCAAATTTCCCATCTAAGATCCCCTTAAGAATACTGTAATTGAAATGTCCTTTAATGAGAATATTCAGAGAACCCCTTTTACATTTTTACAGGTTTTGCTGCCTTCCTTAAGTTTAGTCTGATCCTTGTCCTTCTCAGTCTTGCTTGAAGTACTTGCTGCTTGTTGGACTGAAGTCTGTTAAGCACTTACTGGACTGGGCAGGGACTTTTCATAGGGAATATCAATATCCTCCTTTCCATTAAATTGCTGCAATGAAGAAAATCTATTGCTGAGGGGAAGAATCCCTGTTGAAGAGCTTCTGTGTTGGTGCTTTTTCCATTCTCTTGCATCTGGTCTGGCCTGGGTTCTGTCTGTTGTGCTGACTGACTGCCACTATGGAGATAGCTAACCTGCTGATGGGATCACCACTGCATATTTGGTAGGTCCTGCAGCCTTTTTGACTCTTTCTGCGATATCACTTTATTGCTGGCTGCTTTGAGTGACATGTATGCAGTTTACAGTGATGGTTTATTTATCCCCTTTGAGTTACACAGTAGCCTTTCATTCAGGAAAGTTAATGCTGAGTCAGAAGAAAAAAATGTAGAAGTTTTGTTTTGGCATTTTATTTGAACATCAGCTGGGCATTTGAAAATATCATCCAATCCATTTCTGATATCTTTGAGGCAAAAACATATCTCCTATATACATGGGGTTCCTTGGAGATACAAATGGTCTTTGGATGAAAATCCTGATGTAAATATATCTGTTATCCAAATATGATAAAGGGTTTCTCCATTTTGCAGATTGGAGTGTACTCCTCATCTGCTCAGCTTAGGAATTTGGGAATAGTTTGCCTCAGTGGAGTGTCATTTGGTCCATAAAATGTAAATAGTGATGGGGATAAATTAAGTTACTTTGCTAAATGCTCTTCCAGGAAGGCAGCCAAGTCCCCATTCACTGTCACTTCAGATAGTCCATAAAGGTAAATTATATATCTCCTCTGATGCTTTATTAAACCTTCTATTTTTTCCATATTCTGGAGAATTCCATATCTATCTTACTAGAAGCAACATTGTGTTCATCAGTCTTATAAGCCTGGGTTACAACAGCCAAATTTCCAGGAAAAAAAATCTTGTGGATGCATTCTTCCAGAGCTTACCTCTCAACTCTCTGTAATTTAACAGAATGTCATGATTTCTGCTTCGTATTTTTGGTCTGTTCCACAAAAAAATTGTGGTTGTCTGACAAAGCACTAAGAATTGAAGTAATTAAATAATGATGGCTGACACTTGTGTTTCAAATTTCATATCCTTCAGAAAATCCATGCTAATGCAAAACTAGCAACTTTCTAAGTTTATAAATGCAGTATTTAAAATCTGTCCCTGATTTGGAGCTTTTGCCCCTGCATTATTTTTGGCTTGGTTCAGAATTCTTGTACAAACAGGTAGAAAGGTATGCTCCAGTGAGCATATTAATGACATTATGTATATTCTTTAGAAATGTGGTGTCATCCAACAGTTCTGCCAAAGCAACCTTTTTTTTCAAAGAAATGTAAAATGTGCTGCTGGTAGGTCAGGCCACCCAAAGAGCTTCAGCTGTCTGTCATTGACTGGGTTTACTGTCTCACTCTTATAGCTGTATCTCTTCGAGATACTTTATTGGGTAAACCACTGCACCAGACAGCATAGAGTCATCTAATTAGCAGATGTGCACACATATAACTTAAAATGTTACTTTAGAGGGCTAAATGAAGGGTTTGTTTAAGAGGATGTCCATGGATTTCACTGAGGGAAAGTCTTTAAACATGCTTACTAATCTCACTTGTGTTTCAGTGGATTTGTGACAAAACTTCCTTCAATGGGATTATTTCAAGACTTCCAATTACCCATAGGTTCAACCTTTGTGACCTGTTCTATAGGTCATCCATTTTATGTCATTGAATCTGCACCATTTTTTAACCGCTCAGGTATTTTAAGATTTTTCTGCTGTTCTGCTCGCAATGCTTGTCTTTCTTCTTCTATCTCCTGTATGATCCCTTTCAGGCTGCACAGCTCATTTTGCCATACTTCTCAAGTGTACTTCATTACGAGGGACGTACCTCATTTGGGGTCTTAAAAAGATCATGTTCTGCAAAGTTCCTCAATGTTCCACATTGAAAAATTCTGACACACATTCAGTGTTAGGAATTTTTTTAAGTGAAATCCATGGTAAATAGAAATGAATCATATTAATTCATTAAAAGCTCTTTTTTATAAGTAAAACCAGCATATTTTAACCATCCTATGGCCTTCCTAGTTGAAGTTGTTAGCAAGCCATTAGTATGTGTTCCACATTTTGCCCATTTGTTTCACATTATGAGGGCTAGTGTTCCTCATTTTGGAGATGGAAGGCTGAGAGCTATGCATTTTGCTGTTGCCACACTGTTGCCTTGGCCGTACCTACATTCTGCCCAACACTGGTGATCTTTCTAAATAAAATGCATAGCTGCTGCTATTGTAGGGCAGTCTTTAACATCACATTGGATCTTATATGTTTTTCAGTTCAGCCATTTCTCATATTTATTAACAAACTATTGGGGATCAATTTTTCAATCCATTTTCCAAGACTCCACATATACCTTATTGATAAGGTGGCTACAACCCTCAAGCTCACTTTACCGTCCCTGTGTGTATTCCCTTGCATTGTACTTCATCAGTTTGACATGCTGCAGCCTATAGCAGTGTTAGAAGCCTAGGTAATATACCTATTACTGGTTTTCTCAGTATAGTTTCTGCCTCATATAGTCAATACATGGTAAGATGTGCCTTTAATAAACAAGCTAGTAAAATCTCACCAAACTGAAAACCAGTGACAGTTTAGTACATACTTTAAGGATATGAGATGAAGGCAATCTTCACCCTAACTTTGAGTCATTCAGTGTCTGCTTATAAAGTTTGTATTTCTGAAGAATGTCACTTATACAGACTGTGCTCATGGTTCACCCCTAGAATATGTGCATATACATAGTATGCTCATCTAGTTATAAATGCATAATAAAACAAAAAAAGTATAAACATTTATATTTCTATCAGAATATGCATTTTTGTAGTGCTTCATTTTGTGCTTTTGAAATCAGTTTAATAATTGCATGTAATTCTGCAATTTTCTTTGTTCCAAACAATTGTTATGAAACATTTTATAACCAGTCTGAAACAACTGTTTTTTGCAGGGGGCAAGCCCCTATACACCCCTTATGTGTAGCCAAAACTCTTACACCTCCGTCTCTAAATATAATATCTGTGGGAATCCTCAAACTCATAGAAAGTGGCAAAGGCTGGAAAAGGTGAAAACAGAGACCCAACGCTCTCCTTATTGCTGCTGCCTGAATTCTATGGCCAGAATATAAAGTGCAGCATATGCAACAAAATAAGTTCTGGCAGCCTATAGTACTGAGAATGAGTACAATGCAAGCTTTCTTTTGAAATGTTTTAAGAGCCAATGAAAGGCACAAGATGCACAATGTTGCTCCCTTTGTAACAAAAGTTACCTGGACTTGAACTTTCATAATTTCGGTTCCAGAACCTCTTTTTAAAAATCTACACATACAATGATTGTTTATGCAAGTCCTAATTAAAGCTGAATGAAATGGCTTGGCACCTAATTCACATGTTTCATCCACTGCCCAAGTTCTATAAATCCCCATCTTAGTGTGTGTGTGTATGTGTGTGTGTGTGTGTGTGTGTGTGTGTGTGTGTGTGTGTGTGTGTGTGTGTGTGTGTGTGTGTGTTTATGTGTATCCATCCATCCAGAACCCCTTTTTCCCATTTTTGCACATGGGATCAGGGTGTCATTTCCAGATGACAGGATATGGGTCTACTTCTCAATTTCAAAGTTTGAAAACTTTTAGTTTCTTATGGTCAAAACCATAAGATTGAAGTTTTGAAACTTAAAAATGTAAATAAAAAAATAAATAAATACAAAACAAAAAAAACTTTTTTATGATTCTGCAGGGGAGCAAGCCCTCCTGTACACCCACATCCCCTGCTAATTAAATATACCAACTCTGAGATCGCACTGCGATGAGGAAAATGGAAAATATATCATTCCGCACTCTATGGTGATCTCCATTTAAATGGTTCGAAGTTTCAAAACATTGATCTTATGATCTCAATCATAAGAAGCTCAAATGGTGCAGTGGTTGTGTTGTCACCTCACAACAAGAGATTCTCTGGTTCAATTCTCTTACTGGGTGCCTTCTGTGTGGACTCTGCATGGTTTCATTCTACTTTAGATGCGTCTGGAGTGTTTCTCCTAGGGCCTCTGCTGAAAATTGGTTTTGTTTCAAGTTGGACTGGTAAACAAATGTTCAATACATTCAATAAAAAGCTTTGAAACTTTAAAATTTAGAAGTAGACCTGTGTGAGTGTGTGTGTGTGTGTGTGTGTGTGTGTATATATATATATATATATATATATATATATATATATATATATATATATATATGGGTGTACTGCTCTACATTGAAAATACACATTTTCGAAATAGAGTAGTAGACCCTACACTTCAGCGAAAGTCCACTTAAACAAAAGTGCACTTTCACTGAAGTCTAGTTCCCCGGGCTACCCAAAAAAAAAAAAAACACTAAAACATGTTTAAACCCCCCTGCACCTCCCATGTGGGGGGCTGTGCCCCCCACACACACCCTACGTAAATATATCAACTCCGAGATCGCACTACAGTGGGGAAAAGGAAATATTCCCATTCCACGCTATAGTGTGACTGCCAAAGTCAATGTTCAAAGTTTCACTGCTTCGAACAAGTGGACATGGTGAAGTGGGGTTCAAAGTAGTGAAACTTCGAACATATTGACGGATCCTATATATATATATATATATATATATATATATATATATATATATATATATATAAATATATACCTGGCATGGAGTCATTACTGTATTTGGTTGAAAAATGGACTGAAAACTTCTTTTCAGAGAACTGATGATCTGCAATTGCTTTCTTTCAGTGCTTAAACAAACAAATTCATTTTGGATGAACTTTATATGTTCAAGCAGCAAATCAACAGGTAAACTAGGTGAACTCATTGAAATTTGAAACTAATATTTTTTTTACTAACAGCCAGCAGATTTTATTTAACACTCAGGACTGCAAAAAGAGGTGACAGCTATGGTATTTTCCTTCAGCCTTCTGTGTTAGAGGGTCTCAGCACTGCAAATGTATTCAGTAATTTGTGACATAAGTGCAGAGTTGATGATATAAAATGATTTAAACTATCATCTTAAATTAAAATACTGTCTCATGCAGTTCATAATGTACATTGCAGAATATTGCAGAAAAACTTGGGTGGCAACTATGTTAAAACATGTTTTATAAGGAAGCATCAAGCTGGAAAATGGATTACTCGACATTGTCTTCAGAAAGACATTTTGTGGTAACATTTATAATACTAATATGCATGTGGCCATGTTACTAAGATCAACCCCAATGGCTGTGTTTTTGAGTTCTATTTTTTTTCTTCTTTTTGATAACAAATGTCATAGGATGTTTGCCTCTTATAGCCAGATTTTTGCCTTATATTTTTGCTCTGCTCATCAAAAATGTTTGGGCTTCTGGCAAGTCAGTGGGGATTAAATTCACTAAATAAAGACAGACATTTGAGTTTCAGACTTCATATTCTATACAAAATATATTCCTTTTAATCTAGCAACTTGTTAAGACCCTGTTTTTGAGCCACACCCATTAGTTTTGGTTTTGTCTAGATTTCTTGTGCTAAGAGGTTGACAGATACGGGTTCAAGCATTAAATTAATTTGCTCATCCTCTTCTAACTTAAAGCTTTGATGTGACTGACTCGCCCCAAATATGTATTGAATCAATTGGACATGAAAACAAAAAAAAATGCTTCATGCTTATCAGTGATATATAAAACACACGCATACGCCAAGATTAAATGTGGATCTCTTTGAAACTGACTATATGTATACCTCTGCAATTATGGGACTGCATACATATCTACTGAACTCATCAGATTCAAACACACTGTAAGTTTTAAAACATGAGAAGAAGAAGTCTAAGATGATATCTTGCTTAGTTTAAAAAAAGAAAAAACAAGTGAACTGCTGGAACTGATACATAAATAACAATTCAAATAATAGGAAAAAGTCACCAGGTAGCCTCAGACTCAAATTAGAAGTTATTCTAGTAAATTAAAAATCATGGTTATCTGCTTTCATCTTAATAGACATAATCAGAAACATTGAATAAAACAGTACATGGCAAAAACTAATAAAAAACAAAATCAAGCTACACCCCTGAAATATTCATCAAGCCAAAAGACATGACAAAAAATCATTAAACAGAAAAAAAACACACCAAAATTCATAACAAAAAAAACCATCCCATGTCATAGAAAATTGCAAATCATTTAGAAATACTGAATGTATAACTGACCAATGGGAATATAATTCCTTATATGACTGTGCAATGACGAAGGAGAAATCAGTGACCAATAACAAAATATATACGAAACAAGCCCCTAAAATTCAACCAATCCCTAACCATAGAAACAAACCAATCGAATATCTTAGAAAAATCACCAATAATATTGAGCAAAATACAGTGTGAATAAACCAATGTAAATGCTTAGAAATTCACATGAGATCATATTATAGATTTGAAGCTCAATTTTTAAGTTTGCTAGCAATAAATATTGAGTTTTTAAGCCCAGGCTGATTTGTAGCATCTAAAAGCATTTGCCAAATCATTTCCCATTACAGGCAGAACATTTTCCCAATCCCCTGTAGAAACATTGGCACCAAGTTGTTCATGAACACAAAGATTACATTTAACAAAGTTGGCACAGGAAAAAACATGTCTGGCCAATGTGCTTTTGCTGTCCTTCTTGTAAGTATGCTGATAGATCCTTCTGTCGAGAGCATTGTTTGTTTTACAGATATAGAAAGTGGGTCATGAAACATACCATGCTAAATACACAACTTTGAAAGAAAAACAGTTATGTTTACCAAAATCACTCCATTTGTTGGTGAAATCATATAAATGCCCCTTATAGTTACAGTCAATAAATGCACATTGGTGGCAACAACGACATCCATGATCCTACGCTTTGCGTGGTTGCATCTAGATTTTCTTTAAAGTTGAACAGTTCTTAAATGTAATAGAGGGTGGTTTATCAAACCATGCTTTTAATGACTTGTCACACTGTAAAATGTATCAATTTCTCTTCAAGCTACTTCTGATATCAGGTGCATCTAATGTATAGTGTAGAACAATGTTGTTGACGTGTTTGGAGCTAGAACCAGAATAGGAGGCCATTGCATTAGGTAATGCTGATGGTAACATGCCACTCCCAAAAAAGAAGTTAGAAATTTCTTCACTCAAACTAGGTGGGTACCCCCATTCAGTAAACATGTGTTTCAAGTTCTTTTATCCATCTAAGCAGAACTGATCATTGGAAGTAAGATGAGAAATGCAAATTAACTGGCTTTTAACTACACCTCTTTTCTTGTGGAATGGATGATTACTCAAGAAATGTAAATGAAAGTGCTTAACTGTGGTTTTTAATTTATTAAAATTTATTAAAATAACTTCTGCTTCGAGTCTCATGCTACCTGGTCATTTTTTCTACTATCTTGCTTAATTAGTCAAAGCATTTCGGAATAAAACAGAAATGGAAATCAAATCAGACTGCACCATAAAGTGCCAAAAGCAAAGGAAAGACTATAAGAAAAGGATCAGATGAGATGGAAAGACAATTTGAAAATCCACAGATATATCAATAAATATAGAAATCTCATGTTGACTAAGATTTGATGAAAATTTGACAAAGGAATGGTGTATTTTCGGAGTGTCCAGACCTTGTTGTGCCAGTGGGAGGTCTTTCTGCTTATCAGTGAGAGTGGTAAGCACTAGAGCAGCCTATCTGCCACTCCCAAAAAAAAAGTTAGAAATTTCTTCACTCAGACTAAAACACTTTAGTCATTGGTGACTCTATAGTCAGGCACATTGATGTCTCACTTACTAGACTGAACAAGGAGAAAGTTCCGATCAGCTGCCTGTCGGTTACCAGGATCCACCACATAACGCATGCACTCAAGTCACTCCACAACATGTACAAATATGACTCTGTCATTGTTCATGTTGGAGTGAATGACTTGAGATGTACCTCCCTGGACTACATGAAAAGAGACATGGAAGAGCTCTCGGACCATGTGGCCCAGGCAGGTATGACCCTAGCACTGAGTAACATCCTAACTTTGCCCAGAATGATACCACAGTATAAGGACAAAATGATTGACTTCAACAATTGGCTAAGCTTCTGGTGTCATTCAAAGGGGATCCAGTATCTGTCTGCCTGGGATGACATGATCGACAAACCACGATGCTTGGCCAGAGATGGTCTGCACCTGTTGCCCCTGGGAATTAGATTACTGACTAAGGCTCTTGCCACCCCTATAGTGCCTTTTTTAGGCAAGGTTCAAGTGACAAAACCACCAACATGGCAGACAAAAACATGCAAAATCTGAGGGTAATGATACTCAATGCTAGAAGTCTAAACCTCAAAAGGCACTCTCTCGAGGCACTCATAAAAATGGAGAACATAAATATCTGTGCAGTAACTGAGACCTGGTTCAAGGCTCCAGAAAGCACCCCTGCATTACCAGGCTACAATTCATATCAAACATTTCGGCCACCTAACCTGGACCGAAACACTAAAGATGGAGGCTTGTCCATATTCATTAAGGATATCCACACCTCCAGGCTAGTTGCTCAGCATAACGCATCTGAGATTATCCAAATGCAACTAACTCTCGGCAAGACCGCAATCTAAATTGTAACTTGCTACAGATCCCCTACCATGCCCCAGGATCCCCACTTCTCATTTCTTGATACACTGGAAAATATTAGGGTACAACCCAACACCCTAATAATGGGCAATTTCAAATACCCCATCATTAACTGGGAAAACTACTTATGTACCAACTCTTTTGCTCAACGTTTTCTGGAATTCATAAATTTCAACACCTTGGATCAACTTATCCACACCACCACCAGGGGAAGCAATATCCTAGACCTGGTCATTGATAACATGAGTGACCAGTGTTCCACACCAGAGGTCAATTCCTCGCTGGTCAGATCTGGCCACATGCTAATCAGCCTAGACATCGACATCCCACCCCTACCCCCCATTAGGGAAACCACTGTAAAAAATTTCTCCAAAGCCTACTTCACGCTTTTTAAGACAGAAGTGGCAAACTTCACAACACCCATGCAGATGGACAATAGAGGAATGACTGCTGAATCCTACACAAATGCACTTTATAAGCACTTACACGAGTGCATGGATCGTGCTATCCCTAACAGAACCAAGATGCTATCCTCCAAAAAAAGGAAGCCAATCTGGTGGTCCCCTGCCATAAACAAACTCTACAACAGAAGAAAGAAACTGTTGCAAAAAAGAGTAAAATCTGATGACTGGAAGAACTCCCTGGTCAACCTCAGTAAGAAGCTGAGATCCCTCATAAAATCCCCCAAAGCTAGTTATGAAAACAAAATTGGCACTGGTTCTAAAGACAACCACAAAGCATTCTATAGCTATGTCAAGAATCTCAGTGGCAGCACTCAGATTTGCTCTGAGTTACAGCACAGTGGCACTACTGATATTGCCAACATCCTTGCAGATAGGTTCAGTGCTAACTTTACCCCAACCCCTCACCCCCTAAAGGGCCCATCTCTATACCGGAAGAATGCAATGTTCCTGTAATCACGGCTGCACAGGTAAAAACCACACTCTCCAAAGCCAAGAACACAGCATCCATGGGACCTGGCAACATCCCAGGCTGCGTTCTACATGAACTACAGAATGAACTGGCACCCCACCTAAGCACCATGTTCAATCATAGCCTCACCTCAGGCTTTGTGACCAATGAATGACGCACAGTGGCGGTTATCCCACTCCACAAAGGGGGAGCCACCACGGATCCCGGGAACTACTGCCTCATTAGCCTAATGAGCCTGGTCTGCAAGGCCATGGAATGTATCATCATGGAACTTATAAACAAAGACATTAGTAATCTCCAAACCCTGGACCCCACCCAGTTCGGGTTTGTAAAAGGCAGATCATGTCTCCTAAACCTGATTGACTTCTTTGAAGCAGTCACCAAAGCCGTAGATGGGAGTAAGGTGGTTCACAGTGCCTATCTAGATCTTGCCAAGGCTTTTGACACCATCCCCCACTGGAATTATAGATAAACTCACTAAACTAAGTATAAATCCCTATGTCACAAGATGGGTTGCCAACTGGCTCACTAACAGAACCCACACTGTGAAAGTTGCAGACTCCAAATCCGACTTCAGACCAGTGACAAGTGGAGTACCACAGGGTTCAGTCCTGGGTCATCTCCTGTTTGGTATCTACTTTTCTGAAGTACAGGCAAACACAGAAGGTCTTTGCCTAACTAAGTTCAAAGATGACTGCAAACTAAGAGCCATAACTGAAACTCCTAACTAGGTGGACATCCTACAAAAGGGCCTCACTGAGACAGATGCCTGGTGTCAAAGCCATGGCCTCAAGCTCAATGCCAAAAAGTGCATTGTCATCCCCTTTGGTAAAAACTCTGTACCCATGAACTACCACATAGGTGGTAGTCTACTTAACACCGAATGTGTGAAAAGAGACCTTGGGACACAGGTGGACAGTAGTCTCTCCTTTGATAATCACATCGCCACAGTAGTCAGGAAATCCTTCTACATGGCACACCTCATCACAAAAGGATTTTCATCCAGGAAAAAAGAGGTCATTATTCCCCACTACTCGTCACTCATTATACCTATTATAGAGTACAACACCCCTTTTGGTATGTACCTCACAAGACATTTATAACAACTGGAAAGGCCACAGAAATACCTCACAAAGAGGATTACTGGCCTCAAACAGGTGCCCTATGCATACCGTCTCAAGAAAAACTCCAGTTTACTCCATCAAGTATATCCTACTCAGAGGTGATCTCTGCCTAACATACAAAGCTATGTCAAGCCTAGAGCTGTTGGACATGCTCCCCTTAAAGAAATCCCAATCCCTCCGAGCTACATGCTCTAGGGACCTAAACCTTGTCATCACAATAAACAGAACATGCTGGAGGGATAGATTCCTGTCCCAGAGACTTCCCATACTCTGGAACAAACTACCTATCTATATCAAACAAAGCTCCTCATTAGCACTGTTCAAGAAAAATCTTGATGACTGGATGGGAATTAGGAAATTCACCCCAGTGATCACCTCTGTGGCTCTGCTTGACAGGAGCACAGGAAAATAATTTTCTTGGGTGGCAAAAGCCAGGGTACCCTTTTGGCTAGGCTGTATAGGCCCTATGGCTGATAGCCTAGTACCTACCTATGAACCTATGAACCTGTAAGAAGAGGTGAATTGAAACCAAAAAAAAGAAAGGCTAATAATGGTGACTCAGGAAAGTAGACTATATACATGCTGATTTACCAAGTCCATAGAAAAATTGGAATAAATGGACAAGTGCAGGTTCTGTAAAACAGAACTGAAAACAGTTGCACATTGCATTGCTAAATGTGATGCACTCATGGCAGAGGGTCTGTATACTGAAAGGCACAATGATGCAGCAAGGCTTTTGCATTAAAGATTGTGCAAAAACTACACTATAGAAGTAGCTGAGAAACACTGGAAGTATGAACCACAAAGTAAAATAGAAAACCATTCAAAAAGTAAATGTGAGAAAACCAGATACAGTAGTCCATGAAAAAATAACAAAAGTAGCAATGATCTTTGAAAATACTACACCCGCTGATTTCAGTGCTTTACGTAAAGAAGACACAAAGTGATAAAATACCAGAATTTGCAAATTGACAGAAAAATAATGAAGAAGAAAAATACCCAATCAGTTCCAATAGTAGAAGGAGCAACAGAATGAATAAAAAAGAATTTATAGTCATACTTACATATGATACTGATATATTTAACCATTTAACCCTATATGAACTGCAAACGGAAAGGGGTTTTGGCATATTGCAGGTTCTGAGAAGAGCACTCTTAGCTAACATTAAAGACTGAAATAATACTACTTTCATAAACTCTAATTATACCATGATTTAAGAATGGGGTTCATTCCCATCATTGTATTAGAAATCCAAAACACTTGGAGAAATTAAACTAGGAGAAACATATGCACTGATTTTTATGACTTGCTGACACACAGTGCACAGCTACTATGTAGACATGCAATACAGTTATAAGAACATAGTGCATCTCTCTCTGAGACAGACAAGGGTTTGCCACTGCAGGAAGCTGTGTTCACCTCTCCAGGAATGATACCTGAGCCTTCATCATTTCTATGCAGGGATACTAAAAACCCCTCCTCATCAGATAGGCTTGAAATGGGAGGTGGCATCCTTCCAGTGGTTGACCTATATGCTGTTATGCTCCATACCAGCATGCAAGCATATCTGAGCATGTCAGGTTCATTCTTCTGATATTAGTGCATTGAACAACTTTGGCAATCCACAGAACTGGTTTGATAGATCACTTTATACCAGAAGTGGCTCATTACAGGCTGAGTAACCCTTCTTCTCCATAACAGATAGCACTCATATGTCCTGAGTGCTTATAGCAGCATGTCATTCTTAGCTCAGCTGAAATTGTCCAATGTGTGGCTTATACCATCACTAAGGAACTAAACAGTGAGAGAAAGACACATAGCTGTAGGTTGGGGACTGATGGGAGCAGTAGGCCGCCAACAGTGGATTTCTGTAGTTATGTACAGGAATACAGATATATATATATATATATATATATATATATATATATATATATATGGCTAGGAATATAGAAGATGCTACAAAATCTATACTATGCTATGGGGCACTGTAGAGATGCCCCAGAATAATAATAGCAAGAAATGTGTGCAGGAGTACAACTGGGGAGCCTGCCACGAAGAGGTCCACAGGGATATAAAGATCAGAAAGTATACTCCACTTACTACGTAGCTTGGGGACAACTGTGAAGTAACACTTAAGAATGAACTATTGTGGTATATTGTTGGAGTTATGAATGAGGGCCCAAGTCCCTTGCCCCTACATCATAGGACCGAGACGCTTATGTGTAGGATATACTGGATGGCACAGGACATGCAGCATATCATTGATATTAAGTTACATATGTTACATTTGAACTATATACAGGTACAATGTACAGGAAACTGGTGTGCTTTGTATCCTTGAGGACCAAAAGTGAGATCTCTGGAGCTTAGAGAACTTTGTGTCATTACATTGAAATATACATCAAGTCTGAACTTGTGTTTATCAGATTATTTCCTCTCTTCTCTAAGGTACAGCAATCTCAGAATGAGTATATCTATATCTATCTATCTATCTATCTATCTATCTATCTATCTATCTATCTATCTGTCTGTCTGTCTGTCTGTGTGTGTGTGTGTGTGTGTGTGTGTGTGTGTGTGTGTGTATGTGTATGGGTCTACATTGTTTCATTGAAAGCTCATTTCACTGAATTTGAATTCACCCTGACCAAATCACTGAACGTTCAAATTACAGAAAACTCATTTGGGGGGGGGGGTGTTGGGGGCATACCCCCCACTTAGTTTGGGTATATATTGTCTTCTAGAAAGAGTTAGTCATTGGTGTTGTAAGTATGCATGTCTATGGTTTAAAATGTACTCTTTTGAAGCTTTTGGTGAAATATAATTTAAAACCACCACCCCCATAACTCTATATACTAACTCCAGGATTGCACTACAGTGGGGAAAAGGGCATATACCTATTACTTGCCTTACAGTACTCTACAAAGTGCCAGTGCAACACTTCAGTGAAATGAGATTCGGTGAAATGAGTTTTCAGGAATTTGAGCTTTCAGCGATTTGGTCAGGGTGAATTCAAATTCAGTGAATTCCAAAGAACTGGGGAATCTTAACAGTTGATCCAGCAATTAGGGAGATTGTAGGTGATGAACCTAGATTTAGGTTTAAGAACAAATATAATCTGAAGAGATTACTATGTCATCCTAGGAATAGAGTGGAACAGTCAGTACCCGCTACTGCCCTTACGCTCCCTTGTAACAAATGTAACCTTTGTACATATATCAACACAGGTGGTTGTTTTTTACATCCAGATACAGGTCAAGAATTTAAATTGACCATCTCTGCGACTTGTCAAACTTTATATGTAGTCTGTTTAGCAGTGTGTGGTTTATGCTGTTCATTCTATATAGTTAAGATGGATAGAGCACTTAAAGATAGGATTTGTGAACATTTATATGGTATTAGAACACGTTCTGGTTATAGTGCTCTCCTTAAACATGGTATATCTTGTGGGGATGGGCTTACCTTCAAATTTATGGTGATAGATGTGAATGTACCTAGTTTGAGAGAAGGTGATGTTAGGAACCTCACAGAGAGCAGAGAGGTTAACTGGATATTGAGACTCAGAGCTGATAGGGGCATGGGCCTGAATGAGAGAGCATCCTTGAGTCCTCTAGAAGATTACTCACCAGCTGATATATTGTAGGGATTGGTCTCCATATAGTGAATTTTTCTTGTATTTGACCTTGACACTGGAGATACATATATCCTACACAGACACTCTCGTGGTATAGGTTGTTGTATATATTTTTTGATT
Organism: Protopterus annectens; assembly: GCF_019279795.1. NCBI lineage: Eukaryota > Metazoa > Chordata > Ceratodontiformes > Protopteridae > Protopterus > Protopterus annectens. The sequence goes on from NC_056730.1 coordinate 208,752,311, forward strand.
GTTATGTCTAGATAAATAATTGTTCCTAATAAACTGTTTTCATCCTGTATTTTTCTGTGATATATATCTTTTCTGCATATATATTTTTATTCTGATGGTAAGATGCTTATGTTTATTAATAGTGTGCCTGTTATTAATAGCATGATGCTGCCTAGCTTTAAAATAGAAGAGGGTATTCCTAATTAGTAACGCCGTTTTGATTGGCTGAGCTTTTATATTTCAGTGCATTAGTTTAATATGTCTTGTATACTGGTCTGAAGAAGCTAACAGCGAAAGCGCTTACTGATTTTTATTTAATAAACAGTTTTTTATGGTTCATTTGCTGCTTGTTTTTTTCACTGCTATATTTTTCATTGGTAGTTGTGATTTTACTTTTTGGAGCAGTGTTACATTTATCCAGAGGAGTGCTTTCTGGTATTTTATTATATTCATTTATGTATCCACTGTTTACCTCTGTCCAGCATGCCCCTCTCTCTCTCTCTCTCTCTCTCTCTCTCTCTATCTCTGTCAGTGTGTGTACCTCCCCCTGTTTATGATACTGTCTTGTGTTTATGTGCTTTTGCAGAAAGGTCTTCCCATCTTTTCTTCCCCTTGATTCCGTATCACCTTACCATAATCCATTTTCTCTTTCTCTCTCTCTCTCTTTCAATATATAAGAAAGAATAACTTTCCTCACAAAAAGTATTGTTTTGCTTCCGTCCATTTACCTTTCCTTTATTCTTCTTTTCTGTGATTTCATACTATCCTAAAATCTTGTTTGCTCCATTTTCATGGAGCCAGCAAGAGTGGAGGTAACTAGATGACATACATCAGGTGTTGCAATGTCATACAGGTTAATACTATGCAGCACTTGCTGATGGCCTGCTTGTTTCATCTCCTGCCTTTAAGTAACATGAGATTTGCACTAGTCAGCAAGTTGAAGCTACCTTGCTCCTTAACTTACAGTATGATCTTCTCTTCTTTATTTGGTTTTTCAGCTTTTTACCCTCACTCCAATTGTGGCATCGGTGAACAGCGATCTGTTCAGCTGAGTACCTTTATGCATGCTTTACTTAACAATGCAGTATCTCACCACTGAGCAATGCAAGCCTTGCTTAAGCATGTAGCATGGCTTCAATGAATCACAATCACTGCGTTCTTTCTAACTAATGTAGTGAACGGAGATATCTTGGTCGACTGCTACTCCTTTCATATCTGCAAGTAAATTTGCCAGTGTTCAGTGAAATATTTCACATGCAGAGTATGTTAAAATATATTCTCATAAATATGCTTAGCATAAGGTGCATTAAAATGCACAGCTTTATATCTTTTCATTGAATTTTATTTGTCAGATGCTAGTGCTTATATCCAAAACTGAATAGTGCATAACATCTGGCAGCCATCTTGTAATTTTATCCACTGCATGCAGTGCAATGTTGTCTATGAATTGTTTAAGTCTTCAGAGTCTTGTGTTAATCTTTCTGGCTGGCTCTGCTACTTTCAAAATAACTTGCATTTTTCAGAGTGAAAGTCCTTTAAAGCTCACAGCCCCATTTGCCTGGATCATATGCTTTCCCTCCAGATAAACAGTGCCACTCAGACATCTTTAAATTCATATAGAACAGCTTTGGCATTCCAAGAAATAATTAGTTTAATTAACTTAATGTTTCTGCATGCATCTGTGCCAAGGCATCATACTGTTTCAGCTGTGGCTATTATTATCATTATAACGTAGCTTGTCTTTGTATTTCAAGTACATGTTGAACTGTTTCTCAACAAATATTTTCCCTGTAGACAGGTTAATCACATTCCTTCGGAATTCACTGTTTCATTTACACTTTCATAATTATTCTAAATAATTACTTTTGTGTGTGCTTCAGTACCCATTTTAAACTAAATTTTTGTATCAGTCTGTGATTTCATATGACAGACATCTGCCGTTTCAGGATCAGAACCATTCACAACTCTATTGCATACATTGTTAATTGCAGTTCTTGCAAAACAATTAAATTTGTAATGTTCCTCACAGAATTTTGAACCAGAACAATGTTATTTTGTTTTATGAATCATGTCACGCTTTGAATTTGCTGTTTTTCCCTTGCTTTTAGCAACTCATAGCAACTGCTTATTTGTACATTTTAAATTTAATATTTTTCTCTAATATGCTGCCCAGGTATTATAAGCACTTTTGTCATGCATTTTATTAATCTTTCATAATCTCTGCTGAGCAACACATATGCTTTTTTGGTTTGTTTATCTGTCCAAATCTATATGTCGATAATCAGCATCTCTTTAAAAACATTTTGAAAATAAGAACATTCTATTCTTTATCTTCTTTATTCTTTATTCTTTAATTGTCCATGTTACCAAACTCACAAACAATCTACTTTTTTAACCATTTCACAGCTTTATCATGTTTTGTTATACCTCCACTTCACATAGTTATCATGACATTGGTTGGAGTTTGCTTAATAAAAAAACATTTTTCTGAGGAAATGTTTATAATAAGATTGCTTTTCTAGGCTATTATATAGCTGATATATTAAACACAGTTTGTGACTTATGCATGTTTTCATATTAATATCCATATTTTCTTAAAGTGCTGCATAGGTTCATAGGTAGGTACTAGGCTATTTGCCCGAAGGCATTTATAAGCCTAGCCAGAATGTGTTGGCTTTTGCCGCCCCCTTAGATTAGTTCCCTATGCCTCTGTCCAGCAGACCCACTGAATTGAACTTTCTGTTTCCCATCCACTCGTCAAGGTTTCTCTTGAAGAATGTTAGCGAGGAACTCTGCCTAATGTAGATTGGAATATTGTTTCAAAGCATGGGAAGTCTATGGGACAGGAATCTATCCCTCCAGCGCATCCTATTTATTGTTGTGGTGAGGTTTAGATCCTTAGTGCATGTGGCTCGAGGGGATATGTTTTTTTAGGTGGAGCATGTCCATCAATTCTGGGTTGACATGGCCTTGTATGTCAGGCAGAGATCACCTCTGAATAGGCGGTATGCAGCCGAGTGCAGCTGGAGTTTCTTCAGTCGAGCTGCATAGGGCATCTGTTTGAGACCAGCGATCCTCTTGGTGAGTACTTCTGTGGTCTTTCCAGCTGTTGCAGGTGTCTTGTAAGGTACATCCCAAATGGGGCATTGTACTCTATGATGGGTCTGATGAGTGATGATTAAAGGGGCACGATGACCTCTTTTGATCTGGATGCAAACCCTTTTGTGATTAGGTGGGCCACATAGAAAGATTTTCTAACCACTTTGGCGATGTGATTATCAAAGGAGAGATTACTATCTACTTGGGTCCCCAGATCCCTTATTATGTCTTCAGTATTTAGGGGACTACCACCTATGTGGCAGTTTGTGGGTACTTTGTTTTTTCCAAAGGGGATGACTATGCACTTTTTGGCATTTAGCTTGAGGCCATGATTTTGACACCAGTTATCCATCTCAGTGAGACCCTTTTGGAGGATGTCTGTGTCAGCTGGAGTGTCAATTGTAGCCCCTAGTTTACAGTCGTCTGCGAACTTTGTCAGACATAGTCCTTCTGTGCTTACCTGTACTTCTGAGAAGTATATGCCAAACAGAAGGGGTCCTAGGACTGAGCCCTGGGGAACGCCACTTGTAACCGGTTTAGAGTCGGACCTAGCTCACACAACTCTCACCATGTGGGTTCTGTCCGTGAGCCAGTTGGCAGCCCATCTTGTGATGTAGGGGTTTATGCTCAAGCTGGTGAGCTTGTCTATAATACCAGAATGGGGAATGGTGTCGAAGGCCTTTATGAGGTCTAGGTAGGCTGTGTGTACCACCTTTCCCTCATCTATAGCCTTGATGACTGTCTCAAAGAAGTTCACCAGGTATAGGAGGCATGATCTGCCCTTAAAAAAGCTGAACTGGTAGGGTACATTGTTTGGAGGTTTCCTATGTCTTTGTTAATGAGTTCCATGATGATGCACTCCATAGCCTTGCAGACCAAGCTAGTCAGGCTTATAGCGCAATAGTTCCCAGGGACTGTTGTGGCTCCACCTTTGTGAAGCAGAATAACTGTTGCTGTACGCCACTCTGTGGGTATGCAGCTTATGGAGAGGCTGAGTTTGAACATTGTGTTTAGGTGAGGGGTTAGTTCGTCTTTGAGCTCATATAGGATGCAGCCTGGGACACCGTCCGATCCCATTGATGCCATGTTTTTGGCTTTGTAGAGGGCTGTTTTAAACTGAGTGTGATTTCAGGGTCTCTACATTCTTCTGGTATGGTTATGGGCCCTTTTGGGGATGAGAAGGGGGTGAAGTTTGCACTGAACCTGTTTGCCAGGATGTTGGCAATATCGGTTGGTTCAGTATATTTTGTGCCATTCTGCACTAACTCCAAGCAGATCTGAGCATTGCCACTTTGATTCTTGACATAGCTAAAGAATGCCTTATGGTTATCTTTGGAGTCCTTGGCATTTTATTTTCGAAGCTCACCTTGGATGATTTTATGAGAGATCATAGTTTCTTGCTGATACTGATCAGGGATGTCTTTCCTTCTTGGGATTTTACTCTTTTTTGTACTAGTTTCCTCCTTCTATTGTATAGCTTCTTTATGGCAGGGGTCCACCAGACTGGTTTCCTTTTCTTGGAGGAGTGAGTCTTGGTTTTGCTTGGGGATAGCACAATCCATGCATTCTTGTAGGTGCCGGTAGAATGTATTAGTAAAGGATTTTGCAGCTTGAACAGCATTATCCTTTAGCATGGGGCTTTAAAACTTTCCATCTCGGTCTTAAGTAACGTGAAGTTTGCTTTTGAAAAGTTTTTCATGGTGGTTTCCTTGTCCAGGGGTGGGGGTGGAATGTGGATATCCAGAGTGATTTGTTTATGGTCAGATCTAACCAGCAAGGGGTTGACCTCCAGTGTGAATCAACAGTCACCCATGCTGGTGATGACCAGGTCCAATATGTTGTCACCTCTGGTGGGAGTGTTGACCAGATGATCCAGGACATTTTAGTTTATAAATTCTAGGAAATGTTGGGCAAGGGAGTTAGTGCTTGAGTAGTTCTCCCAGTTAATGTTTGGATAATTGAAATCACCCAATATTAGGGTGTTTGGTAGGACCTTTATATTTCCCAGTGTTTCTAGAAACACGGAATAGGGGTCCTGGGACATGGTGGGTGATCTGTAGCAAGTAACAATTTGAATTGCAGTTTTGCCCACTGTTAGTTGCACCTGGATGATCTCTGAATCATCGTGCTGTGCAACTAACCTGGAGGTTTGGGTATCCTTGATGACTATGGATACACCCCCGCCTTTTGTATTTTGGTCCGGGTTCTGTGGCCGAAATGTATGGTATGACTTGTAGCCTGGAAGTGCTGGGGTTATCTCTGGAGCCTTAAACCAGGTTTCTGTTACTGCACATATTTTGATTTTCTCCATAGTGAAAAGTGCCTCGAGTGCATGCATTTTGAGGTTTAGACTTCTGGCATTGAGTAGCATTACCCTCAGTTTTTTGTTACTTGTTCTATTTACAGCGGTGGGTTTGTCTTTTGAGCCTTGCCTAAAAAAGGCACTATGGGGGTGGCAAGAGCCTTGGCCAGTATTTGAAAGCCTAAGGGTGACAGGTGCAAGCCATCTCTAATGAAGCAGCGTGGCTTGTCGAGCATGTCATCCCAGGTGGACAGACACTGGGTCCCCTTTCAATGACACCAGAAACTTAGCCAATTGTTGAAATTGATAATTTTTTTCTTTATACCGTGTTATCATTCTTGGTGAGGGCAGGATGCTACTCAGGGTCAGGGTCATACCGGCCTGGGCTAAGTGATCAGAGAGCTCTTCCATGTCTCTTTTTATGTAGTCCAGGGAGGTATGGCTCAGGTCATTCACACCAACATGGACAATGACAGAGTCGTATTTGTACTTGTTCTGGAGTGATTTGAGTGCTTGTGTTATGTGGCGGATCCTGGCAGCTGACAGGCAGTTAACACTAACCTTCTCCTTATTCAGCCTATTGAGTGGGACATCAGTGTGGCTGACTATAGAGTCACCTATTACTAGTGTGTTGGGCATGTTATTTTGCTTTAAGGGCTGTGATTGCGTGGCACACTGGTTTTGTGAAGTATGTGTTTCATGGTTTGTGTTGGGGGTGGAGGTTGCTTGGATGTCTGCTTTGGAGGTCTCTGTTGCTTTTGCAGATTTTTATTTAGAGCCTCCAAGTATGTTTTCATGTATTTATGTGTGTTTTTTGCCGGTGCTGGTTTAATGGGTCTATGTGAGACTGGTGGTGCGATGCAAGTATTTCCCTTCTCCTCTTACCTGTCTGATCCAGTCTTGGGTTGAGAGAGCTTAGCCTCCAGTTTGGCTGTATAATTGCATCTCTTGCATGTATTAGTGTTTGGTGGTAGGAGGAGAGTGCTGTCTGTGTAAATGAGGCAGTGGTAACATTGCCTCAAAATGCCCAGATTCACCAGTTGGACTGGAGAGTACACCTGAAACTGCCCTTTGGACATGCCTGGATAGGTACAGTGAACTGTTTTACTGACTGGCTGGTAAGGTTGAATAGAGAGCCTTGTCCTTCTGTACAGTATAGGGGGGGTCTAGTGCTAGGGTTTATAAGTGCTTGTTATGAGTTTTGAGCAAGTGCCGGGCTGAGAAATGAATGGCTTGAGCGCTTAAGTTGAAAGTTTGTCTAGTTCCAAGGGAAAAATTGAAGAGGAGACTTTCTGGAGCCGAGACTAGTTATGCCCTAGCTAACTGGTGCTGCCTGGCACGCAAAACCAGGCAAATGCATTTTTTATAGCAAGGAAATGAAAGCGATAGAAGTTAGACCAAAATGGCCAATAAACTACTAATTTCTGGGCTGAATCCACTCCTCCAGGGACAGATAGGCTGCTCAATGTTCCTCTCTCTCACAGGTGAACATAGAAACTTCCTTCTATCCAAGTAAGGTATGGGCAAACACAGAGATTTGTAACATAGCCCTGAATTCAGCACTAACCTGAAAACTGGACTATACTAGCTTAGAAAGTTGGGAAGCAAGTATTTTTTTTCAGAAAATAAAGCAGATACAATCAACAAAAACACTTTGCACAGAAAAGGATACTTATTGTTATATAGCTCAGATCAGAGTTGTAGTCAATGCCCCTAGTAATAATGTAGGAAGAAACACAAATACAGTATAAGCAGATGAATAAAGTGCATTTTTTATACACATATAAAACAATAGAAAATGAATAAACTGATTTAAACAAGTTACCCAGTTAACCAAAAAAAAAGCTCAAAACTGAGCCCTGTTCCAGCACTCTTCAATCAGCCAAGTTCCAACTGCACACTCCTGCCACTAGGGTGCAGGGGAACCTTCTACAAAAAAAAAGATGACCTGGATCAGTGCTCAAGTTATACAAACAAAGCTAGATTCAGCAGGCCTGAATCTGGTCTATGCTACAGCAGCAAGGCGCACCAATTTCAGAAAGAAACAGTTCAAATAAGCAGGCACAATAAGCTCAGAAGGGCAGAATCCAGCCTCTCCTCCCACAAGAGTGCAGACCACAAACCTTCTTAATGTAGAATAACTGGCCTGAAGCCCAAGTGCTTAAACTAGAACTAATACATTTTTAGAATAGCAGACACTGAGCCTTCAATCAGCAATTCCCAGCTTAGAAGGATGTAAGCTGCCTGACCTGCCACAACAGTACACACCACAAACCTTCTTAATGTAAAACAACTGGTATGAAGCCTAAGTGCTTAAACCAAAAGACTTAGAATAACAGTTACAATTTAATCAGGCTACTACCAAGCAGTAATAAATGCAGCAGAATAAATAAAATTGAGTACTTTTAAGAAGAGGCAAAAGCAAAATAAAGTAGGAGGAAACACAAATACAGTAAAAGCAGATGAATAAAGTGCAATTTTTTTCTGTTATTGACAGGCATTGTATGAACTGCCATGGTAGGAGAAATAAAATATACAAATACTGCCAATGTACAATGTACCTCACTGGAGATAATTGTTAGTTTTCTGTCTACATTATGAAAATATACATTTCAATGTTTTCATTAACATTTCCAGTCCAAGTGACTTACAAATGATTGCATGATATCAGCTGACAATTTAACTGATACTGAAGAAATCTTTCACTTGTAGTTACAAGTATGAGATACACAGTATTTTATGGTGTTAATTATACATGCAGACATAATTTTTCATATTACTATAAATATCTAAAAAATAACCGCCCAGAACGAAATTACTTGCTATCACCTGAGATCTTAAATCTGTATGAAAAAACATATTGCTGTTTCTGCTCTGTTGTTTAGTGCCAAGATATGAAACGTTGCTTGTGAAAATGTGCATACATTTTAAGCTTTGATTTTTTTTATTATTATTGTTGTAATGTATTATTATTACACTGATATAAAGACTTACCATTGTAAGGGAAAGTTTTTGAAATGCATCGGTGCTTGTTCTTCTTTCAAAATATTCACTTTTCACAAGATATTTTTTATTTATATTATATATCTGCTTGCTTTTTGTTTTTCAGCCTAATTAAAAAAATACTGTGGAATATAGGGATGTAAGAAGACTGCTGGAAGTGTAACATTCCACAACTGCTACATATGAATGCTTGTTTCTGCTTATTGTCATCATTCTGAAAAGTTTACATAGTTCTAATGTTTCTTGTCCCATTCAGATATGAAAAAGTGACACTGATGTTAAGGAATAATTTTCTTTACCCCTCTGCTTCTGCCATATAGTAGTGAAAGCAGTGGACGAACTTTATTCATTTATTCCCCATGTGACTGCAAATATGTAGATATAATCATGATCTCAGGGAATTTAGTAGAGTGTGATTCATCATCATGCCAATTTCAGAAGGACTCATCACCCTTTTCACACCATCTTCTCTCTTTCTTTGTTTTCTTTCTTTACCCAGTTGTTATGTTCTATTTTGTTCCACAATATGCATAAAATATCCAATCAGCTTTCCTATCAATTAAATAATACCTGATACATTGTATGGAAATCATTCAGATAGACATACTTCTGCAAGTCACTTGATTTATTAAGTTAGAGTTCCCAAAAATAACATTTTGACTTGTATTGTATTTCAAAAACATATTTTTCTACAAAAAATAGATTTTCTGACATCCTTGAGGTATTCCAAAATAGGCATTCATTTTACTATTTTACTGAGTGCAGTGAGAAAAAAAGCAGCACTTTTGGCATGTGTTGTATTGGCTGTATGACCAAAGTAAGACACACTGCCATTCAACACAGGTAAGTGTAACCAGTAATATATGAGTAGAGTAAAACTAAAACAATCAGTTTAACAAAATTCTATTTTTTATGCAGGGGAGTCTGGCCCCCTTCCGCATCGAGTGTGGGGGCTGTATTCCTACACCCCAACTGCTTATTTCTCTCTCTCTCTCTCTCTCTATATATATATATATATATATATATATATAGGATATACATGGATTTGAGTGAACGGCAGGTGGCCGATCGGAAAATGTTCGACGTTCTGCGAATGTGCAGAATTGCGAACACAATGTAGCTGAAATGCAAAATATCCCCCCCTTTTTGACCCACGGTGGTGCTTGTTTAGGTGGTAGAGCAGTCAGAATTGTCGAATTCAGTGTTTCATTCGACATTCCGACCGTTCAGCTGTGAGAGATTCGACATTTCCTGTTCATGTTATACCAGATCAAAGAAAGGTTGTTTACTCAAATGCATATATATCTATATATTTATATATCTATCTATATATATATATATATATATATATATATATATATATATATATATAAGACCGGGTCTTATATTTTTTCCCCCACTGAAATATGCATTAGGGCTTACTATCAGGGGATGCTTATTTATCCCCCTCCCTGTACAAAAATCTACATTTATTCATTTATTCATGTACGAAAATCGGCATTTATTCATGTACAAAAATCAGCATTTATTCATGTACACAAATCGACATTTATTCATGTACACAAATTGATATTTATTTGGTACTTTTCCGTTATTGGGCAACAGTTCTAGGTAACACGTTAACAGTTGTCTGAGAATTCTATATAAACAGTGCAACAAACATTTCAACTTCAGAATATCTGCACCTTGGCTTTCACAGTGCAATATTTTATGCTTAATAGAAAGTGCAGAAAAATCTCAATACATGTGTATCGGAAGAGGGGAATAAAACAGGTGAATAACTATCACTTTATGAGGGGTGGTGCTTTCTTTATTCCTAACCCAAACCGTAAGAGAAGAATGATGGAAGTCATAAAAATGAAGTCTGGGAACTAGTGGCCTTACTTTGTAATTACTACTTGATAATGAAACGTCACCTTAATACAATAAAGTCAAAAAACTGACAAGTTATTCAAATACAATCATGTCATCTTCTTCTGGAACATTGTCACAAGTTTCCAACCCAGAATTCTGGCCTGAATTTCTTGCGACTCCATTTCCTGTAGAACAATTGGCTCCAATCAGTCATGCTTAGCAATACAGCTCTCCTTAAATGAGCACTGCTTGTCCATGTAGCCTGCTCGTAATACATTGGCAACACAGCTGTCAGTGACTTTATCCCATGAATTCTTTACCCAAGTAACGACCTCTTGCAGGCTAGGCTTCACAAAATTTCCACACTGATTTCTCTCCATTCTGTTTTCAATGTAGTCATTGAGTTCCATGCACAGATGATCCTTGAATGGCTTGTTTATTGCAATATCCAGAGTGTGGAGACAGGCAGCTATTCCTGTGGGAATCATTATTTGATCTATTCTTCTCTGTGCAATGAAGTTCTTCATGTCTTTAGCGTGATGAGTGCTGGCTGAATCCCAGCCTATCAGACTCTTTTTGCACCTCGCAAAAAAAGTGGCAGCATTACATCGACCCACTTCCTTATAGCTGCTTGTGTGCACCAAGCTCTTTTGGTTTCAAGAATGTAAATGCCTGAAACACATTCAATCTTATCTTTCTTGCCCTTACTAATGATTAGAAGTGGGGTTTTCTTTCCATCTAATGAATTGCCGAAATACAGGTAACACGTGCACTTTCGCAACTAGTGGAGAGAGTGTAGATTGACGAGGCACCCCTCTGATCAATTGTTGTTTGAGATCCTTGGCCCATAAACACTGCAGTTTCATCCATAGAAATCATGCTGGAGAGTTGCTATTTAGAAAAGTCGATGCCATCAACAAAGGACTTGAAAGCAAGTGCACGTTTAATAACGTCAGTATCTTCCAGCTTGAACAGTGTTGTTAATCTTCTTAGAGACAGTTCATGTCACTGAAGGAAGCCATCCAGCCAATGTTGTGATGCTTTGAATTCTTCTGGGGATATTTCTAACTGTGGTGCCATTGCAAGGGCAAATGCTTGAATATCAGCCCTGCGCATACCCAAAGCCTTTGCTCTCCTGTTAGCAATCCATTCAAGGATGATGTCTTCCAACTCAGGAAATAATGGTTGCCGATCTGATCCACACTTGCACTTCTTAACATCTTCCTCATTGGCCTGTTCACTGAGGTTATCATACGCTGTTCGCCATTTTCGGAGCATTCGAAGATCCAACTTCTTCTCTTTGCAGAAACCTATCAGATTCTTTCTCCAGGAGTCCTCCACAATTCCTTTCTTGTACTCAATAGAATAGTTCTTTCTTTATGCACTCATCTTGTATGGGGGGGGGGGGTTAACTGAAGACTTATGAGACAGAAGTGGTAATACAAAATGGCAACAGTTAAGAAGACACAAGCATACCCATTTGTTATCAAGTGCACACGTTCTACGTGCGTTTTCTGTACTTTCATCAAAGTACACTTGCCAGTGTTTATGGGCCAAGGATCTCAACCGTCAAGTGTGAGTGAGGATTAGTGTTACAGTAAGAATTGTGGGGCTTATTTTTAGGGTACGGCTTATAACATGACCACCCTGGAAAACCATGCTAGGCCTTATTCTCTGGTTAGGTCTTATTTACGGACAGATACTGTATATATATATATATATATATATATATATATATATATATATATATATATACACACACACACACACACACACACACACACACACACACACACACACACACACACACACTGGTTACCTTCAGACCTTCAGAAACTTGAATGCTCACTTACCCAGCTTCCAAAATGACAAGCTGAAAAGGCTGACGACTGCACAACATTTTTCCACTGCAGGTAAGTAACTGCTTGGCCATCCTGTTGAATTTGTCCCTTACCTCTGTGGTAGTGTGATCTCAGAGTTAGTATATTTAATTAGGGGGGTGTGGGGGGCAAGGTTCCCCACATGGGTGGGTTTGTTCTCCTTTGGTTTTACGTTTTTGTCAGGATGGTCAGGCGGTTACTTACCTGGAGTTGAAAGCTCATGTTCTGGGATGTCAGTGTTTTGTAGTTGTTGGCCTTTTTGTCTCAGTGTTTTGGAAGTCGGGTAAGTGAGCATTCGGGTTTCTGAAGTAGACCCATATATATACATATATATAGACTCGGAGTATGCTGTCCCTTCAAATAAGGAAAATTCTGCAAGATACCACTTTCTGAGAAGTTATGCACAATCAGTTATCTGCACATTACTATTCACACCTATGAGTGTTTTATAGTAGCGTGTCAAACTTTGGTTTAATCCGATTGTTCTTTATGATAAATGTGAGACTGTGAGTTTGGGGAGATGCAGTTTACATTGCTGTTGGATACTGCTTATCTCCTACTATGCTTCTCCTTACATTGGTATGGCTGGCTGCTTTGACAATTTGATGTGCAAGATTATGGCGGTGGTGGTGCTGTGGTAGCGTTGTCACCTCACAGTAAGACGTTGTCCTGTTTGATTCTCAGCTAAAGCTTCTTCTGTGTGGAGACATGCGTGAATGGGCTTACCTTCATTGAAGGCTGTGCATCAGGGCTGGCAACTCGGCACGTAAAAACTGCCAATCATTAGCGGACCGGAGTTCCGCTGTGGCGACCCCTAACCAGGAAAAGCCGAAAGATACAACAACAACATGAAATGTTTCAGATTAATGTGTTCACATTTCTTGTTAATGCACTGTCATGACACAAAAAATAGTTTATTGTTGTGTACAGAATGACTGGATCAGTGAAAGTAAGTATAAATTAGAGCAAAGCAGTATTTTCTGCACTTGTTATGGTCTGCTGAAATGGTTATGGAGGTCAAGGCATGTCTGCATCTATTTTCACTTTGCTGCATAGTTACATGCAACCTAAACAGAAGCAATAATGCTTGTTTTGCTGCTTAACATATGCCTACTGATATGTGTGAAAACAGATTCTTTCTGTCTTGATATTCTTTTGTTTTATCTTGAAAGTGCTCCCAAAAATTTCAAAGGGTCTTGACGTAAAACGTCTGTTTTCATTTTCTACACAATAAACATATAAACATATTACTAGTATTTATTCATTTTTAAAGACTTATGGTCCCCTTTCTCCTACAATTATGGCATTATGGCAGGCAACTGGGCAGTATCACAGTAAATAATCTGCTGCATGGGTATATTTTAGCTACTAATTTAGGAATTTATGAGCAGGTTTGCTAATTCCGTGTCAAAGTTTCTTAATTGCATTGGAGACATTTGATATTGATTTTCAGCTTTAGAGATAAATTTGCAAATATGAGACAGGTGAGTGCAAAATCTTTCCTTAAATCAAAGACATCCATCCTGGTAGTACCCACATTATAATCTGCGTCTTTCTTCTTAATGAGTACCCATTGAAAAGCTGCTTCATTGCTCTTGATGTGCTTTGTTTTTAGCCAAGCTGCAGTGCAAATATTTTTTCAATTTATTTTGCACTTTAAAGAAATCAGTAGACTAATAAATATTACCTTGTCACTGCACTGAATAAAACAGTAAGTGTACTTCACAAAGAGGTACAAGCTTTGTTTGCAATAAAATATTTTCATACATTTATGGCTAATATTTTGTTTGTAGATAATAATGTTTCTTTTTCAGATATTTCCTAAAAAAGATGCTTGTGATTCTGTCAACAAAATCATACGTACACAAAATAGAGCATTCATCAAACTGACAGTTGTAAAATAAAGAAATAACATCAGAATGTTTTTTATGCTTCAGAAGCAGTTGTGAAATTGGCTCCCTGTAATTATTATCTATGGTACTGCTGTTAAGTGCTTATCTTCTCTTCTCTTTTCACATTTTCTCAAAAATACTGCCTTATACTGTCTCTTTGTAAAGCAATGCCTTGTGTTATTTAACAATTTTAGACCAACCTGTTTTACAGAACTTTACATTTCTAACAATGATTCTAGTCTGGTAATGTTCCCCACATAATTGCAGAATATGTTCATATAGCGTGAGACATCTGAGGTAACACAGAAGAAAGCTAAAAAATGTGGCAATAACCCTAAACATTTTTAAATTTCTTCAGAATAAATGGATAATAAATAAATACAGCAGACATATTGATATATGCATATGCATATTTGACGGCACAGTGGTGCAGCAGTTTGCACTGTCACCTCACAGCAAGAGGTTCTTCAGTTCATTTCTCACTGGAGTGCCTTCTGTGCAGAATCTGCATGTCCTCCTTGCATTCACGTGGTTTTCCTCTGGGTGCTCCGGTTTCCTCCCATGTTACAAAGGCATGGGTCTGGAGCATTTCTCCCTGGGTCTCTGCTGAAAATTGACTCTTTCCAAGTCGGACTTTCCTGGTAAACAAATGTTAAATAAATAAATAAATAAAATATGAACACAGAAGAAAGAGAGACCTCATGCATTCACTGACTTGAAAATTGGATGAGTTAGAAATGTGCATAAATTATTGCAAATACAGCAGAAATGTATGTCATAAACAAAATTAACAAATCAGTATAAATGATAGGCAAAGTGAATAAAATAAATGCAATGTTGCATCAATAGACCAAGGGCCACGCTAAAATATTCATCTTTTTTCAGAGGAGAGAGATTAAATGACCCTAAAATATTCAGCTTTTTTTCTGAAGAGTGAGATTAAATTAATTAATTCATCCTTCTACAGAATAAGTCATTTTCTACATCATTTTATCCTTGCTCCTAGAGATTGTCAATGTTCCTTAATAAGTCCATCACACATTTGTTACACTGCTTTTCCTCCTAACTGCTTGTGCCCTATTTAACCTTGTGAGGAAGGTCTATAATATCCACCAGGAATTAAGTCTTTATGGCAATATCCTCAATAGAGAGAGGTTTAGAGATTATAGCCAAGCAGTAAGGAGGCCATCACTTATCCAGCCTACTTTA
Source organism: Protopterus annectens (assembly GCF_019279795.1). Taxonomy (NCBI): domain Eukaryota; kingdom Metazoa; phylum Chordata; order Ceratodontiformes; family Protopteridae; genus Protopterus; species Protopterus annectens. The sequence continues at coordinate 208,767,529 of NC_056730.1, forward strand.
TTTTTCCCAGCCTACATGAATGGCCCTGTAGTATACTGAAGACCATGTTCTCCCACTACAGTAGTCCAAAGCAGATTCACAATCTCATGCACCTGTCAATCACTGCTGCTGTGCTGTACAGTGCACAGCTTGCTGACTGCAGCTGCCCTGCCTCAATCAAATTGTTACTTGCTGGATCTCTTGTCTCCTTTAAGAGGCAGTCATGTGGCAGGTTGAACTGACCCCCCCCCCCATTGGCAAGACAAAGTCAGCTATGCATTCATATCCTTGTTGGCATTTTCAACACCTAGAATATAAACTGCACCGATGACATCTGAGTCTCAGATCAACAAATTCATGTTTGAAAATATAGAAGTTTTAGTTTGGTTTGACTGGCTCTTGGGAAGAATTTAGATGAACTTCATGGAGTAATTTCACAGTATATCCATTAAGAAGTGAAAGTCTACTGTTTATAGGTTAAGTCATAAGAATAAACTGGTAAAGATTTTAAGTGATAGTAAGGGAATTCCTCCCCAGGGATCACAGAACTGTTATGGCAGAGGGGGTAGGCTTGCATCTTTGGGGTCTGGTACATGCAGCAAAATGTAGCTTAGGGTATTCTGTAGTGTCTAGCAGATGATTCAGTATGTGGACTGAGTTCATCTCCCATCTCCAAAATTCTGTGCACTACACACCATTAGAGGTTAGGCACTTTGTGTCAGAATATGTCCAAATGGTGACCAGTGCAATAACTGTTAAACAGGATAGTGGCTATCAGTGGTGAAGGAGTCCATGAAGTCAAAAAGAGACCATCCATGTGATGTCTGTAGGAGTTATTTGGACTTGGCCAATAGCTTTTAACAGGCCAGCACAGCAGCAACTGCAGCACATGGCATGAGCTAAGTTTGGCAAAGCAATAGAAAATGAATTTTGGATGGCCTCAAAGTGAATCTGATAAACCATCTAGTAACTCAGTAGGAGTCAAAGTGACATTTCCTCACTGTTATCAGCAAGTATGGAGAATGGAGAATCATAGGATTCAAATGGCAACATATAAAAGGAATACATTGCACCAAGCACCATGTTCAATCATAGCCTCACATCAGGCTTTGTGCCCACTGAATGGCGCACAGCAACAGTTATCCCACTCCACAAAGGGGGAGCCACCACTGATCCCGGGAACTATCACCCTATTAGCCTGATGAGCCTGGTCTGTAAGGCCATGGAAAGTATCATTATGGAACTCATAAACAAAGACATTGGTAACCTCGAGACTCTGGACCCCACCCAGTTCGGGTTTGTGAAAGGCAGATCATACCTACTGAACCTGATCGACTTCTTTGATGCAGTCACCAAAGCTGTAGACGAGGGTAAAAGTGGTTCACACAGCCTATCTTGACCTCGCCAAGGCTTTTGACACCATCCCCCATTCTGGAATTATAGATAAACTCACTAAACTAGGTATAAATCCTTACGTCACAAGATTGGTTGCCGACTGGCTCACTGACAGAACCCACACTGTAAAAGTTGCAGACTCCAAGTCTGACTTCAAACCAGTGACAAGTGGAGTACTACAGGGTTCAGTCCTGGGATCTCTTCTGTTTGGTATCTACTTCTCTGAAGTACAGGCTAACACAGAAGGCCTTTGGCTAATGAAGTTCGCAGATGACTGCAAACTAGGAGCCATAGTCGAGTCCCCAAATGATGTGGACATCCTACAGAAGGGTCTCATTGAGACAGATGCCTGGTGTCAGAGCCATGGCCTCAAGTTCAATGCCAAAAAGTGCATTGTCATCCCCTTTGGTAAAAACTCTGTACCCATGAACTGCTATATAGGCGGCAGTCTATTTACTGGCGAATGTGTGATAAGAGACCTTGGGACCCAGGTGGACAGTAGTCTCTCCTTTGATAATTACATCCCCACAGTAGTCAGGAAATCCTTCTACATGGCACACCTCATCACAAAAGGGTTCTCATCCAGGAAAAAAGAGGTCATTATTCCCCTCTACTCGACACTTATTAGACCCATTATAGAGTACAGCACCCCTTTTGGAATGTACCTCACAAGACATCTGCAGCAGCTGGAAAGGCCACAGAAGTACCTCACAAAGAGGATTACTGGCCTCAAACATATGCCCTACACTGACCATCTCAAAAAATTCCAGGTTTACTCCATAGCATATCACCTACTCTGAGGTGATCTCTGCCTAACATATAAGGCTATGTCAAACGCAGAGCCTTTGGACATGCTGCACCTAAAGAAATTCCAATCCCTCCAAGCTACATGCTCTAGGGACCTAAACCTTGTCACCACAATAAACAGGACATGCTGGAGGGATAGATTCCTGTCCCAGAGACTTCCTATACTCTGGAACAAGCTATCCATCAATGTCAAGCAAAGTTCCTCATTAGCACTCTTCCAGAAAAATCTTGATGAGTGGATGGGAAATAGGAAATACACCCCGGGGATTACTTCTGTGGCTCTGCTCAACAGAGGCATAGGAAAATAACTTTCTTGGGTGGTGTAAGCCAGGGAACCTTGTTGGCCAGGCTTACTTAGGTCCTTGGGCCAATAGCCTAGTACCTACCGATGCACCTATGAACCTATAAGAATTCTTGAACTCAGCAGATGTGCTGTCTTTGGAGGAGGTGAAGGGAGAGTCTACTGGAGATTGGATCCATTTTTTCAGTTGAGGTCACTTCAGTAATAAAAAATGGCTACTATGGCAATGGTGGAAGAGATGCATATGGTCCTGCTGAAGGTGTTGGATGTTCTTGTGGTGTTGTAGATCTACTTTTTTCATTGTTGTGTAGAAGGCAGGAACTGTACCTCTGAATTGGAGGACCTTGCCCTCCTAAATGAGAGTAAGGAGGACTTTCCCAGTATGAAACAAGCATGCTTCTTAGCATTCATGGGAAAAAATATCCATAATGGTGCCAAAAATACTTCAGTTGATAGTTGAACCTCTATGTCAAGAAAAACAATGCATATGCTGTCCTACAAGTGGAGTAGTAGATCTAATCTTTCTCACTGCTTCAATATTGAAGAGGTTCTGGAAGCTTGAATGTTTATAAGCATGTTTTGTGACCCAGGAGAAGACAAATGGCCTTGCACCCTTGAATATTATGTGGTAGATAATGCAACAGCACTTAGTTCTAGGGCATCTGCTGTGTGTTACTCACTCCTTGCATTTGTGGATTGATAATGGTGTGCTTACTCTTTGTATTAAGACAAATATTTTTGTTGCATGCACAGTACTTGGCTAAAGGGTTGTCTAATTTTCTGTGTTACTCTTTGTGTTAAGACAAATATTTTTGTGGCATGCACAGTACTTGGCCAAAGGGTTGTCCAATCTCCTATCCTGTTCATGATGTCATAGGCAAGATTTAATTGACAATATATCAGTTTTTAATCACTGTTTGCACTGGTTTCACTTATCTTGTTTCAGTACTGGTGTGGAAACCATCTAAAGACAGTAGTGATTCTTGTAGTGGGAGTACAATGAGTGTTGCTATTTCTGGGTTGGCAAGCACTAATAGGTAGAATTTCTTACTGCTTTTCATTGGTCTTGTATTTTTTACTGCTATTTATTTCCTAAGAACAACAGCACTTAGCTGTGCTGAAAGCTGTAGTTGGATAGTTGTTGCTGTGTACTGATGAAGTTTCCTCCTAAGTCATTACTGTAAAACTCCTTTTTCCTTCATCAATGTAAACAGGCATGTGCCTGGTCCCAGATTCACTTATTTACACTTAGGTGCACTCATCTGCACTGATGTGCTACTAGCTGCACAAGTCTGTGTGTTACTGCTCTCTGTCTATCTTGTGTGACAGTCTAATCTCCCTCCCTCCCACCTTCTCCCCTTCTAAGTTCATATAAATGGTAACACTGGAAATTGTGGAGAGACAGCAGACTGCCTCACCTTCTACTGTTAGCCTTCTAGCACTTCGTATCCTAAGGCAGGTACGAGCTGCCATATGCTCACATAAATAGGAGTCCTGCTTAACCAAAAAGATTCTATCTGTGAAAGGTGTAAAATTAATGCTAATGTGGTAGAAGCCCTCTTCAAATCCATTACATGCAGTAAACATCATACTGTCTTTCCCTCACCATTGTGAAAGCAACATCCTCATTCTGATAACACTATATTTGCCATACACTGATGCTGCATGTGATGATGTGAGGTAGTACTAGCTGTGCCAGGGGAAGTAGGGCAGTGCATGTGTAACATATGTCAGCATAGTTAGCTGGAGTTTTGTATAGAAGTATATGTCATTTGAATATCAAACTGATTTGTACAGATGCTTGTGTTAAAAAATGTATTTGTAAAGTTGACTGTGTTAAAACTGTATCAACATTGGGTTCTGCTGGACAGAAAAGAAATATACATGTATGTCAGACTGTATTGTTGTAACTGATGAAATATATATATATATATATATACATATATATATATATATATATATATATATATATATATATATATATATATATATATATATATAAACAGATGATACTGGAAGGGAAGGGGCTAAACTCAGCCCAGCTAACCCAGCCTGAAATTAAATTACTTGATTTAGGCCATAAAGATTTTATCTCGCAGGTCTGAATGCAGCCAGAGACTCAATGATTATGAAAACCCTGGGCTGGGATCCTGCTTTATTGTCCTCAGTGGTGAAATAATTGCTACCGTGGGGTGCAAGAGAATAGCTTGTTAGCTTCTGCGGGAAGGGTGAAAATGTTAGAATTGTTTTACAGTTCCTAGATGCTGTTATAAACCTTAGTTAAAGTTCTATGTGTGTATTGTGACACATCAGTGCCAGATCCTGGCTCAGTTTCTAGTGAGAGAGTAGTGTGAGAACCACAGAGTCAGGTGACCAGATGTGATGTCATTCTGTAGCTAGCAGTGGAACTGTATTTGAATACTAGTGAGAGATGTGAGGAGTGCACTTTGTGTTTGGACCTGACAAGGCACTCATCCACTTTCATCTTGCTTTGCTTTAGTAAGTAACTAGGGAACAGTAATTCTTCAGTCAGTTAAAAAATATAGAGAGATTAGTTAATGTTGTTTTTTTCTGTATCTGTCTGCGTCTTTCTATCTGTTTTTTTATATATTTCTTGTGATTGAAACTCTGGTGTTTATTGTAAATAGATATTCAGTATGTTCATGCTTTTTTATTATATATTATTAAATATATCTACTCCTTTCATTGTGGCTGGTCTTTTAGAAAATATTTAGCCTGTGAGAGCACTTGCTTTTATTTAGTGGGACTGTGACTCCATGTTCCTGAAAGTCATGCTGCTTGGTTAAACACTATCATGTGTATAAGTATTAATTTTACTAAATGTGATTAGGTACCCTGGTAAGAGTCTTAAAGTAGCTGGCTTCAGGTGTTCTAATGGCATAAAATCTACTTTATAGTCTGAGTGTAGGTGGCAGAGCTGGTAAGCTGTGCAGCCTTTCCCAGGTGGGTGTGTGCAAGAGAAAATCAAATCTCAAAAAGAGTGTGCATGCCAGCTACTTTAAACAGGTACACTGAGAGCACAGATTTCACAGAGAGTGTGGTGGAAGACTTGGTTTGGAACACCTGGCTAAGGATTTAGTTCTATAGTGGTCAGTGGGGAGTCTTATTTGAGGCCTGGAGAGAAAGCTCAACCCCAGGACTGGAGTATGCATCCCCTGTGTGTTCTTAAGGGAAATTGTACTTGGTGCAGAGGACTGCATCTGAAAATCCTGTGTGTGTCTATCTTTCTCACAGTGAATGTTCCCCACTGGAGTCAGTGGTAAGGATTGAAGCTCCTTGATCACTGACCCAGAGGATGGACGTCACACTACAAAAGAAAATCACTACTAAAGCCTCCAATAGTTCCTTTATTTTATTTATTTATTTTATTTGACATTTGTTTATCATAGGATCATCATAGAAAGTTACTAGACTATTGGCCCTGAGGCCCTTACAAGCCTAGCCAAGAATTTAGCCCATGTCCCAACAAGTCTGCACCATATGCCACTGTCCAACAGGGATATAGGTGGAATCCCAGGGGTGTATTTTATGTTCCTCATAGAGTTATCCAGGTTGCACTTAAAAAAGTTTAATGAGGTACTCTGCTTTACGTGGAGAGGGAGTCTATTCCACAAAAGAGGGAGCCTCTGAGACACAAATCTCTCCTGCCAACATGTTCTATTGATGTCACAGACCAGGTTGAGGTTGGGCATGTAGGTTACTCACATGGAGCTTGCCTTGCGGATATGCAGCAGTCCCATCAGGGTGGGGTCTGAAATTGCTTTCTATGCCAGACAGAGGTCACCTCTAAGGAGTCTGTAGAAGACTGAGTAGAGTTACAGGGCTCTTAGCCTATCTGTGTAGGGTAGATGTTTGAGGCCATGGATTCTCCTGGTGAGGAACGTCTGTGGTCTCTCCAGCTGATGCATGTGCTTTGTGGGGTACATGCTGAAAGGGGCATTGTACTCAATAATGGGTCTTATAAGGGAAAAATACAGGGATGTTATGAACACTTTGACCCTGAATGAGATACCCTTACAAATGAGGTGGGCCATGCAGAAAACTTTCCGTACACTGGAGGCAATATGGTGGTCAAAAGTCAGTTTGCTATTAACCTGGGTGCCCAAGTCCCTCATGACTGTTTGCATGCTTAGTACCTTATTATCAATGTGATAATTTGTGGTGACATCACTCTCCCCAAAAGGGATGATGATGATGATGCATTTTTTGGCATTCAGTTTGAGGCCATGTTTCTAGCACCAGTCATTTGTTTGGGTGAGACTCTCTTGGAGGATGTCCACATCACTAGGGGAATTGATGACAGCACCCAGCTTGCAGTCATCTGTAAACTTGGCCAGCCATAGTCCACTAGATTTGGACTACACCTCCGAGAAGTATATCCCAAACAGAAGAGGCCCCAAGACCAGTCCCTGGGGTATACTGCTTGTTACAGGTCTATTACTTGAGGTGGCTTCCCCTATTTTGACTAGGTGGGTTCTACCAGTGATCCAGTTTGCTACCCTTCTGGTAACATATGGATTAGTGCCTAGTTGAGAGAGTTTATCTATTATACTTGAGTGAGTATCCAAGGCTTTGGCCAGGTCAAGGTAGGCGGTGTGCACCATCTTCCCCTCATCTATAGCCTTAGTGACCGTCTCAAAGAAGTTGACCAAATTTAACAGGCATGACCACCCCTTGAGAAAACCAAACTGTGTAGGCTCAAGTGTCTGGAGGTTGCCAATTTCCTTGTTAATGAGGTCCATGATAATGCATTCCATGGACCTGCAGATCAAGCTAGTTACCCTATTGAGTCTATAATTTCCTGGATCAGTGGTAGCTCCACCTTTGTGCAAAGTAACTGTCCTCTACTCAGCTGGGACAAAGCCAGTACTCAGACTTTGGTTAAATAGGGTGCCTATTGCTTACTGGTGCTGCAAGTTCCAGTCTGAGTCCATGTAGGATACAGCCTGGGATGTTATTGGATCCCATGAAGGCTGTCATTTTTGCCTTTGAGAGGGCAGTGATGACTTCCTTCCTAGAGGTAAGGGGAGGGGGGCAGGTACAGGGGATGTCCTGTTTTACTAATGGGGGTTGGACAGAGGAGTTAAGTTTTCACTGAACCTGTCTGCCAGCAGGTTGACTATGTCTACAGCATGTGTGTATATGGTGCCCTTGACCACCAGTTCTGAGCAGATTTGGGTGCTTCTCTTGAGATTGCAGACATATGTGAAGAAGGCTTTGTGATTGCCTTTAGTAAATGTGGCCAGTTTGGACTCGGTTTGCTTTGGAGGATTTCACTAGTGCTCTTATTTGCTTGCTCAGGCTAAGGAGAGATTGCTTCCAATTAGGCACCTGCTCCTTCTTGGTCCTGGACGCCTTTTTTTTTCCTTTTATCATAGAGTTCATTTATTGTAGATGTCCACTAGACAGGTTTACTCTTCCTTGAGGAGGATGATAGCATCCTGTCTGTTATTCCAGATTCCATGCAGCTACATAAATGCTCATATAGTACTTTGGTGTAGATTCTGACATATGTGCCAGTTCCTATGGAGGGGAGGGAGCTGTGAAGCTGTTTATACCTTCCCTCAGGAGGTAGTAATTAGCTTTGGAGAAGTTTTTTTATTTGACCCTAGCTGGGGGGGGGGGTCAGGGGAGATGGTGATTTTGAAAGTGACTGCTTTGTGGTTGGATCTTAGCAGAGATGATGACACTGTAGGGATGCTGCAGTGCTTACTCATGTTGGTTAATACCAAGTCCAAGATATTTTCAACTCTTGTGGAGGTGTCGACCAACTGGTCCAAGGCATTTGCATTGATGAAATCAAGGAATCTCTGGGCATTTGTATTTTGGCATGAGTATTTCTTCCAGTCTATGGTTGGATAGTTAAATTCACCCAGGATCAGGGTAAAGAGTTGAATCTTGACAGATTTGAAGAGGTCCAGATTGGTGGGGTGGGCATCTTGAGTCAGAATTGGAGGCCTACAGCTAGCTATGATTTGAATAGGGGTCTTGTCAATTGTTAACAGCAAATGGAGTGTTTCCTGTGCATCATACTGTTTGACAAGCCTAGAGGTGTTATGTCTTTTATATATATTACAACTCCACCTCCTTTTGTTTTGCTGTCCACGGCTTGGGGTCTGAATGAATGATAGGATGAGTAACCTGGTATGACTGGGTTGCTCTCCACAGCTTTGAACCAGGTTTCTGTGACTGCACAAATGTCAGCTTCTTCCTGGGTTAAGAATGTTTGCAATGAGTGCAGTTTCATGTTTAGAATCCTAACGTTTAGTAGCATGACCTTTAATTTACATTTTGATGAAATTTTCATGTTGGTAGTTTTGACCTCATGGCGTTGTCTAAAAAGGCACTATGGGGAGGCAAGAGCCTTTGCCAGGAGCTGGAAGTCCAAGGGAGACAGATGCAGGCCATCTGTGGAAAAGCATCGTGGTTTGTCAATCATGTCATCCCAGGGTGTCAGGTACTGGACCCCCTTGGAATGACACCAGAAACTAAGCCAGTTGTTAAAGTCAATCATTTTCTGTTTGTATTGAGGCATCATTCTGGGTGATAGCAGAATGTTGCTTAAGGCTAGGAACATGCCTGCCGGGGACACATACTCAGTGAGTTTGATCATGTCTCTCTTCATATAGCCCAAGGAGGCATGTCTCAAGTCATTCACTCCAACATGGACTATGACAGTCCTAACAGTACCTGTTTAGAGTCTTGAGTGCATTCGTGATATGGTGGATTCTGGCACCCAACAAATAACTAACCGTGACTTTCTCCTTATCCAGCCTGGTGAGGGGAACATCTGTGTGTCTCACAATGGAGTCTCCTATGATTAATATGTTGGCTTTATGTTTAGGCCTTAATGGCTGTGAGACACAGATGTGTGGACTATTTGTGGTGTGTGGTGTGGTGGGCAGTGGAGTTCCCGTGCATTTATGCCTTGAAGGTCTCTTTTGTCTGCATATGTGGGAGGGTGTTGTGGTAGGCATGGGTGGTGTTTCAGGTGTGGTGTTCGTGTTGCCAAGCTTCTCAGTGCCAGATATACTGGTTTGTGGGGGCGAGAGCAATGACAGTAGGTGCTTGATGTAATTGCATCTCTAACAAATTGTGTTCCTAGGTGGTAGTAGTAGAGGGTTGTCCGTGTACATGAGGCAGTTGCTACACTCTCTTAGGATGCCCATATTCAACCAGACTGGCAGGAGAAAATGTAAGAAATTGTCCATCCATATTTGTCAGAAACTGAAAGAGCTTAGAGGGTAAAGGGAGGAAGGTCTAAGAGCAGTACCATAGATGATGACACAAGTGCAACTAAGGGAAAATTGTAGTTGGAATACCTCAAAAAGGGTTAAAAACCATGCAGCTGAAGCTCTGGAAGCAGCAGACCTCTATCTAGACTATGCTACTCAATTTTAAGGTTAAGAACTCAGTAAGGAAAAACTCACAATGAAGCACAGATTAATCACTTATAGTCAAAAGAATAGAACTTGAAGTATGAAGAAATACAGTTAAACAGCAACAAAATGCAGCAACATGCAGTTAAACAGTAATAAAATCCAGTACATAGTAATGAAATATAGTTAATCAGTAGGTTACTTTAAAACAGTAGCTCTCAATTACAACAATAACAGACATCACGAATAAAGCAGCAAATCAATAGAATGCTCTCATCAATTTAATGAGGCTACCAACAAGCAGTAATAAATACGGCAAACTAAATATAATTAAATTCCTAAGCACAGGTAGCAAAATGAAGTAGGAAGAAGTACAGTTTTTTTTTTTTTTTTTTTTTTTTTTTAGAGGAAAGTGAGGAGACAGAAGATTTATTTTATTTTATTTTTATTTATTTTATTTTACATTTGTTGACTGGGAAAGTCCGACTGGGTATATGGCCATTTTCAGCAGTGGCCCGGGGAGAAAAGCTCCATATATTCAGACATATGAGATTTACATAATGTAAGAGTATGGGCAGCTGCAGTGGTGCAGCGGTTAGCTGTGTTGCCACACAACAAGAGGTTCTCTGGTTCGATCCTCAGCTGGGGTGCCTTCTGTGTGGAGTCTGCATGTCTTCCCTGTGGCTGTGTGGGTTTCCTCCAGGTGCTCCGGTTTCGTCCCACATCCCAAAGACATGCTGTAGGTGGATTGAACACTCTAAATTGGCCCTAGGTGTGAGTTTGTCCCTTCTGTGGAAGGTTGGGCACTGAGCTGGCAACTCGACACTATAAAACTCCACTGCCAATCATGAGCAGACAGATGATCCGCTGTGGCAACTCCTAACTGGGAAAAGCTGAAAGAAGAAGAAGACGATAATGTAAGAGTACAATCTAGCATGTCAGATGAAAAAAGAAACAGTATAATTATAGTAAAGACACAGTTCAACAGGAGAAATGACCTATATGTCATTGTATAATATCACAAAGAAGGCTCCATATATTCAGACAAGCAAAATTTCACATAATATAAGAGTATAATATAGCATTTCAGAGGAAAAAAAAAACAGTGTATTTATAGCAAAGACACAGTCTGACAGATAATGACATATGTCAGAGTATAATAACAATATAAGGTGCATAAGGTCCGATCATATAATCAGTCATGTTGTACACTAATGATGCAAAACAAATTATGGCAAAGTAATTCAGTAATGTATGAAACAAATGCAAGCATGTTGGAACACACTTCAGCTCTGAATTTTAATAAATATTGAAATAAGGCCACATGAAAAATTTAAAATATGTTAGGTCTTGCCACAGCCATTGTAAACCATTATCTGCAACAGGTTTTCAAATAAGACACTGCTTTTACTGCCGGGCATCACCCTCAAAGGCATAAGCTTATGTTTTAGACCATGTTTGACCTGCAGTGGGTTACATAAAACTGAAATACTCAGCAACTGCATGGTAGACAGGGACACCATACAATAAATTGTAGACATTTGACAAACCTATTTGAGGTCCCATGGAAATTATGAAGAACCCATCTCAGTGGATACTAAAGTATGTGTAGCACTACGTATTTTAGCTACAGAGGACTTTCCAGTGACCTGTGAGGGACATAGTCAGGGTTTCACAGGCTTTTGCCTCAAGAATACTCCACCAGTTCGTCAGTGCATACATATATACATACATACATGCATACATACATACAGACATACATACATACATACAAATATTTCAAGCACAGGCATTAATGCCCTTCTAGCTTGCTAATATACCAAACACTTGCTTCCATAATAAATATCCAGGCTGTTCTTAAAAATATCTAAACTAGTACTTGCTTTAATGTAATTTGATAATCTGTTCCATGTATCAGCTACTCTGTCAGAGAACCAATTAGTAGACTTCTCATTCCTATAGAATCTTCTACATAGGTTGTCTGATTATTCCCTAGTACTTTTTGATAACTCCAAACATTCCCAGAGGTAGTCACTAAATGCTCTATATACCTGAATAAGATCTCCACTTAGATATCTGTAAGAGACACTGTACAAGTTTAGATATTTTATTCTTTCATAATAAGTTAAATTTTCACATCCATGGATACCTTTGGTATATGTCCGTTGGACTCTTTCCAGTTTACTCATGCTTGTTTTCTTATAGGGTTTCCATATTGTTATTCCATACTCAAGTTTGGGTCTAATGTAACTAACAAACAATGACTTCATTATTTTTGATTTCCTAGACTTTATAAATCCTTTTATGCAACCTATAGTTCTATAACTATCATTAACCAATTGGTTGATATGATAAGAAAAACTCATAGCTGAATCTACCCATACACCCAGGTCCTTAAATGAGTCGACAGTTTCAGTCACTGTGTGCTGTATTAAATATTCACCATTCAGTGTACGACTACCAAACCTCATATGCTTAGTTGTTGATGTATTTATCAGCATATTATTCTCCTGTGCCCAAATGGTCAATTTAGTCAAGTTATTTTGCAGACATCCCTTATCTGTAACACATCTAATCAGTTTACTCAGTTTCAGGTTATCTGCATATATACTGCAGAACACCTCAGATGAAAAAGTTAGACTTGAAAAATACAATCTAAACAAGTAAGGGTATTGGACAGAGCCCTGTGGGACACCCTGACTGTAACCAAGGATTTTTCCTGTCCAGTTGCTATATGACACTAGTTATATTAGTTTATTGATCAGTATTATGTGTATGACCCTGTCATATGCTAAAGTTAAATCTATATAAATTACACCCAGCACAAGTTTTCATTCATAGCTGTTATTATATTGTTATAGAACATCATGTTACAAGTGATAATAGATCGGTTTTCAACATATGCATGCTGATATATGATTTCAAGTCCCAACCTATCCAGTTGTGACAATAACTTATCCAATATTACCTTCTCCATTATTTTTCCACAACATGAAAGTAGACTTAAGGGTCTATATGACTGGATTTGTCCTACTCTCCTTTCCCTAAAAACAGGTTTAAAAAGTGCATGTCTCCAATCTTGAGGAATCTCCCCATATTTATATAACCTAGTGAATAATAGATATAATGGTACTGTAAGTTCTTGCTGAAGTGTTCTCAGGTCATTGATACTAATTCTGTCTCCTCCCTGTGCTTTGATTGGATCCAGTTTGTGCAATTCTTTTTCAATATAATCTAATTTGATTCCAGTATCTGGGGTTATCTGGATGTCACTAGGACAACTTACCACCCCTTTTGTGGAGCCAAACTGTTTTGCATAAGATTTTGTAAATATATATATAATCTGTTGTGTTTGAGAATAAATTTTAGAATCTGCACACAGTTTATTGATCTGTGTCTCTTTACTCCTTCCACATCTTATGTATCTATAAAAAGGCTTCCTATTATGCTCTATATCTTTATATAAGTTTTCTTCAAATTTTTCTTGATCTTGGGCAGGATTCACGATGGCTTGCACGGAGTCTAAGAGTAGTGTAAGACTCCATGCAGCCATCGCGATCCAGGAACAGCCTGAATGTGCGTGTAAGAGAGCACCTAAAATGGCTCTTACACGGGCAGGGCGTGGATATGCTAATTACCTCACTTGCAGCTGAAAGGCATGCAAATGAGGTAATTTCGCGATCCAGGAAGCAGAAACCTGCCCGTGTAAGAGCCGTGTTATCTGCAGAAATGTACTCAGTTGATAACTGAGTACCGTTCTGCAAATAACACAATGGAGCCTTGTCAGTTCCAAATAAAGGTTGCAAATGTCCCAGGCAGCATGCCAATGGCCAAATATGTGGCCACTGGCAACGTACCCTGATGCAAACATAAAATTATTTTTTTTTTTCGGCGATCGCCGATGTTTAAACGTAGTGCAGCGCCGCGCAAACGGGCTGTGCTATAAAAAACCAGAAAAATAAAAATATTAAACCCACAAATGTGGGTTTATGCAAAGCATGAGTTTACAATGAAAGGGAATAGCAGGCTAAAACAACATGGCCACCGAGTAGGGGTTGCTAAGGGGGGAAGTGGAGTGTAAGACATGTAACTAAGCATTAGTAGGCAATCCTATGTAAATGAGTGGGAGGATAGTGAATCGCACTGTTACATAGGAAATGAGCACATTCCGTGCAGTGTAGGAGTAGGATAAGGGGGAGTAACAGAGTAGGAGATAGGTGACATCACAGGGGGGAATGTATGAAAGGAATGCAGCTCATTGGAGCACAGTGCATGTGAAAGCTGTCAGTCACACATCATGGAAAGAGGCGTGTCAACAAGTAGGCATGGGAAAGCCAAGAAATGGAAGGTGTACACTATGGAAAACACCAAAGTTTCTTGCAGGGTGTGCATGCGTGCGTGTGTGCTCTGGTAGGCACGAGTAAGCTAGAGTGCGCACGTGTAAGTGTGAGTGTGCGCGTTTAAGGCAGAATATGCATGTAGGAGCCTGTTTAAACACCTGTAAGCTTGTTTGCGCTGGTGTGCGCGTGTTTTAACCCGAATAAGCAGATTCTAGTCCATCTAAGCATGTGTGCGCGCGTGTTAGCCACTGTGAGCATGTTTTCGCTGGTATGCGCGTCGCTCCCCCCTGAGGAAACAGAAGGGAAAAAGGAAACAGGGGAAATAGTAGGAAGCTAGGAGGGATTACTGGCAGAGCTAGCAGGTGAAAACAATCAGAAGAAGGCAATTACACAGGCAGAACTGTAGCCCTTGCCCAGCACTTAAAACTCTGCAAACAACAGTGCAGAATGGTTCTCTCAAGAGACACTGCAACAGAGGAGTAAGCTATTAGAAGTGAAAACCGAAAAGCTTCACTCAGACCAAAAATGCTAGGGGCTGCCATAGCTGTTATAAGGAGACATATGCAACTTGCTGAGGGTGGTGACTATGCAAATGCTGCCAGACAACCCACAGTGAGGAGACGGAGAAGAGTGTACAGGCCCAGGGTCACCTACCAGGGGTTACATGAGCTGGAGATAGTGGAGTGCTATAGAGTGGACAGAGACCTCCTGCAGCAAATTGTTGACTGTGCAGGCCATGCCTCACACACAGAACCAACAGAGGGGAACCCATCCCAGTGGAAACCAAGGTATGTGTTGGCCTAAGAATACTAGCAACAGGTACCTTCCAGAGACCAACTGGTGATATGATGGGGATATCATAGGCATCAGCATTCAGGGTACTGCACCAGTTCCTGGAGGCCATGTCAGCACATGTCGGTGAGCATGTATATTTCCCCAATTCCCATGAGGTATTGGCCAGCAATATGCGTCTCTTCCAGCAAATAGCGGAATACCCTGAGGTAGTGGGTGCAATATACTGCACGCATATACGCATCAAAGCACCAGCCGGTGAGCAGGGTAGGGCCTACATTAACCGCAAGGCCTTCCCCTCCATCAACTGCCAGGTCATGTGTGATGCCCAGGGCATAATAATGAATGTGTGTGCTGGCTGCCCTGGAAGCTACCATGATTCCCATATCTGGCATTTGACACAGCTGTACCAGACATTTGCCAATGGGGACATCCCACATGGTCACTTAGTGGGGGATGCTGGCTATGCACTGGAGCCGTGGCTGATGACACCCATCAGAAATGCACACACACCTGAACAAGAACGCCATAATGAGGCACACGCACAAACACGAAATGTAATTGAGCGTGTGTTTGGGCTGCTCAATTCACAGTTCCAGTACCTGGACACATCTGGTGGAGCCTTGCAATACTCACCAACTACATGTACCCAAATTGTCATGTTATGTGCTATGCTACATAATATGATTCTGCAAAAACAGCTGCAGCAGGACCAGCATAGGGCTGGGCCAAACAGCCCCCCACCATTGCCAAGCCAATCACAGGCAGAGCGTGACTCGGAGGAGGAACAACCTGAGCCTACCCCAGTAGGCAGAAGGAGGTGTGCCCAGTATGCCTTGGCCTTGGCAAAGCGGCAACGCATAGCACATACACTGGCTCAGTAGGAACCCAGGAAATGATACCTCTCTCTGACTCACACATATAGTACACCAGAGATACTAGTTCCTTTACCCGTACACAGTTCACAGTTCCACACCGACACTCTGAATAGATAAAACACGTCTTTATTACGAATACAATTCAGTAGTTGAGCGCTTTCATCTAATTTAATTAGACTTCTTCAGAACAATCCTAAAACATTATAATATGGCTTATATACTTTTTTTAAAAAAATACGTCATTTTATTCATCAACATTTAAAGTGCCAGTGTGCTTATTCCAATAGTACCGTCCTTGTGTTTACTTTAAACAGCTTAAATATCTTCAAAATGTGATTTGATATAACTACTCATATTAAATCTATAATGGGTAAAAACTTCTGCATTATGAAAAACATATTATATTTAATAAATATTGTATTTGATATAATAAATTAACTAAGACATTCATGTATTAAAAAACTTCCATTGTTAAAATGTTAAAAAATTCATATGAATACAATACTACCTTAATTTGATTTAATTTACCATATTCTCTAACATGGGTTTTATGGATATATATGTATTAAAAAGAAGCTAGCTGAGCTAGAGACCAGATGGCAAATTAGGCTAAATGCCTCTATCCCCCCTGGACTCAATGACCATATATCCATAAAACCCATGTTAGAGAATATGGTAAATTAAATCAAATTAAGGTAGCATTGTATTCATATGAATTTTTTAACATTTTAACAATGGAAGTTTTTTAATACATGAATGTCTTAGTTAATTTATTATATCAAACACAACATTTATTAAATATAATATGTTTTTCATAATGCAGAAGTTTTTACCCATTATAGATTTAATATGAGTAGTTATATCAAATCACATTTTGAAGGTATTTAAGCTGTTTAAAGTAAACACAAGGACGGTACTATTGGAATAAGCACACTGGCACTTTAAATGTTGATGAATAAAATGACGTATTTTTTAAAAAAAGTATATAAGCCATACTATAATGTTTTAGGATTGTTCTGAAGAAGTCTAATTAAATTAGATGAAAGCGCTCAACTACTGAATTGTATTCGTAATAAAGATGTGTTTTATCTATTCAGAGTGTCGGTGTGGAACTGTGAACTGTGTACGGGTAAAGGAACTAGTATCTCTGGTGTACTTTCAGTGTCGACGTGTTCCTTAGTGTCTTTGAGTCACACATATAGTAAAAGGGATGCCTAAGTTGACACAACCTGCTATCAAACATGTACAGGGAGTGTAGTATGTGCATCCAACATAGACAGCCCTGCAGCACCACCTGAGGCATGATTGCCATGTGTTAAGCAATGTAACACCATGTAGTATATGCAAACTTGATGACCCTGACTAGCATCCTACCCTCACCAAGCATGATGCCACAATATGAAGATGAGATGATCAATTACAATAATTGGCTTAAGTATTGCTGTCAGTCAAAGGGGATCCAATACGTGCCAGCCTGGGATGACATGCTGAGCAAGACACGATGCCCCACCTGCTAGGGATGGCGTGCACCTATAAGTCCTGGCCTTTAGGATACTGGCAAAGGCTGTTGTCACCCCCACTGTGCCTTGAACAGGTAAGGCTCAAAACACAAACCCATCTCCATAGGTATCACAAGGGATAAGAACCTAGATGTAATGCTACCCAATGCCAGATGTCTAAACTGCAAGATGCAGGCAGTCTAAACTCCCCTCAGCATGGAGAATGTTGATATCTGTCATGTAACAGAAAACTGGGTTAATGCTCACAAGAGCACCCTAACTCTACCAGGTTACACCTCATACCATGCTTTACAGCCCCAAAACATGGAACAAACTACAAAAGGAGGGTGACTAGCAATAATTGTCAAGGATAACCACACCCCCATATTGGTACCACAACAAGAAGCAGCATGGACTATCCATGGTCAATTAACAGTGGCTAAGACTGCCTCCCAGTTTGTAGCCTGCTACAGACTACCCTCCTAAACCCAGGAACTGCACTTGGCCTACGTTGGAACACATGGAAATATCAAGCTCTCCAAACAACATTATATTGGGTGACTGAAAATACTCAAACATAGACTGGGAGCATTATTCCAGCTCCAACACCCTAGGCCAAAGGTTCCTAGAATCCATAAACCAAAATGCTCAGGAACAACATACCACTCCCACAAGAGGGGTAAGCATACTGGATGTGATAATCAGCAACATGGGTAATCTATGGCCAGATGAGAAGTGTATCCCTCACTGGTAAGATCAGACTATAGAGTAATCACACTGGATATTCACATCCTGACCACAGTCCCTGGCCAGAAAACCACAGTGAAAAACATGTGTAAAGGAAATGTTGCACTCCTCCAAACTGATGTGGAATCCATTAAAGGCCCTGTGCCTGTGGAAAATATGGGCCACACCTCAGAACCCTTTATAAATGCATTTTATGAACACTGTCAGGAATGCATGGATTACGAAATCCCAAATAAAACCAAGGCCCAATACCATACACGCAGGCATCTGGCATGGTGGACCCCAGCCATTACCAAACCATGCAAGAGAATGAGGAAGCTACTACATGATAAAGCAAACCCAAAAAGGGAAGTAATCTCTGATCAGTATTATGGCAATACAATATGGCCACTCATAAAATCCACTAAGGCCAGCTACAACAAGTTGAATCTGTGAATCTTGGGCAATGTTACACCTGCCCCATGTACACAGACAACCCCCCTCCTCCCCCCAAGAAATACAAATATATGTGAGAGATGCAAACATTTCTCCAAACTGGAGGCTGAGCTCTCTCAACTCAGTACTGTCTAAACTAGTCAAGAGGAGAAGGTAACCACACACACCACAAACCCAGTCTCACATAGACCTATCACAACTGCAAACCAAAGACATAAACACACAAAAACATTCCCGGAGGCTCTAATTAAAAATCACCAAATCAACAGAGGCCTCCAAAGCAGACACCCAAGCAACCACTACCCCCAAACAAAGCACATGCAACACATAGTACACAAAGACGGTGTGCCAAACAGTCACAGCCCGTAAGGACAAACAACATGCCTGATACACTTGTAATAGGTGACTCCATAGTCAGACACACTGATGTCCCACTCACCAGACTGAACAAGGAAAAGGGTACAGTAAGCTGCCTGTAGG
Organism: Protopterus annectens; assembly: GCF_019279795.1. Lineage (NCBI taxonomy): Eukaryota > Metazoa > Chordata > Ceratodontiformes > Protopteridae > Protopterus > Protopterus annectens. The sequence goes on from NC_056730.1 coordinate 208,786,582, forward strand.
CTGCTACAATCCGCCACATAACACAAGCACGCAGGTCACTCCAAAGCAAGTACAAATATGACTCAGTCATTGTCCATGCTGGTGTGAATGACCTGAGACGTACCTCCCTGGACTACATGAAAAGAGACATAGAGGAGCTCTCCGATTATGTAGGCCAGGCCGGTATGACTCTGACCCTGAGCAGCATCCTTCCCCCACCAAGAATGATGCCACAGTACAAACACAGAACGATCAGCTTTAACAATTGTCTCAATTACTGGTGTCATTCCAAGGGGATCCAATGTGTGTCTGCTTAGGTTGTCATGCTTGACAAGCCACGCTGCTTTGCCAGGGATGGCTTGCACCTGTCACCCCTGGGCATCTGGATATTGGCTAAGGCTCTTGCCACCTCCATAGTGCCTTTTGTAGGCAAGGCTGAAAAGACAAACCCACCTCCCTAGAAAACATAAGTGGAAAAAACATAAGAGTAATGCTGCTCAATGCCAGAAGTCTAAACCTCAAGATGCATGCTCTCGAGGCCCTCCCCAGTATGGAGAACATCGATGTCTATGCAGTGATGGAAACCTGCATCAAGGCTCCTGAGAGCACCCCAGCACTACCAGGTTATACCTCATATCATGCTTTTTGGGCCCCAAAACCTGGACCAAACCACAAAAGGAGGGGGAGTATCCATATTGAGCAAAGATACCCACACATCCAGGTTACTGACAATGCACAAAGCATCAGAGACCATCCATGTGCAACTAACCATAGGCAAAACTGCTGTACAGTTTGTAGCATGCTACAGACCACCCTCTCAAACCCAGGAACACCACTCAGCCTTCCTGAAGACACTGGAGAGTATGAATGTCTCTCCAAATACCAAACAAGGTAGTCACAAATCACCACATAGGTGGTAATCCATTACGTATGGAAGAAGTAATCAGGGTCCTAGGGACACAAGTGGACAGTAACCCCACATGTGACACTCACATTGCCAACGTGGCTAGGAAGACCACCTATATTGGCCACCTTATCATGAAAGGATTCACATCTACATCAAGACAGGTCATTGTGCCCCTATGCTCTTCTCTTATCAGGCCCATAATTGAGTACAATGCCCCATTTGGGATGTACCTTACCCAACACCTGCATCAGTTAGAAAGACCTCAAAAGTACCTCACCAAGAGGATAAAGGGTCTCAAACATTTGTCATATGCTGCCTGGCTGACAACACCCCAGCTGTATGCAGTCACATACTGCATACTCAGAGGCGATGTATGCCCGATGTACAAGGCCATGTCCAATACAGAATTGATGGACATGCTCCACCTCAGAAAATCCACATCCATCAGAGCCGCGAGAGCGAGAGATGTCAACCTCAACACATAAATAAATAGGATGTGCTGGAGGGACAGATTCATAACCCAGAGGCTCCCTACACTCTGGAACAGAATCCCACTCCATGTTAGGCAGAGCCCCTCACTGACTCTCTTCAACAGGAATCTTGCCAAGTGGATGGGAGATCGTAGATTTACACTGGGGGTCTTCACTGTGTCACATCCAGACAGAGGCACAGTAAAGTAAACCATAAATAGGCATAATATTCACATAGCAAGGGGTGGCGAAAACCACACACACTCTGGCTAGGCTTATAAATGCCCTAGGGCAGATAGCCTAGTATGAACCTATGAACCTATGAAGATACAAATTGTACAGGACACTAAGGATAAACGCAAGGCTTTCTTAACTGATGGTAGGAACCTTGTTGGGAATTCACAGATATGCTCTGAATTACCAAATATTACAAACAATACACCAAACCCACACACATTGCCAACATCCAACCTGACAGGTTCAGTGCAGCCCCCCCCCCAAATGCCAAATATCTATCCCAGCAGAATGCAGGCCCCCTGACATTGCAAATGCTGATGTAACAGCCAGCATCTTCAAAGCAAAACACACAGCATCAATGGTATGAGATGGTGTCCTAGGCTGTGTCCAACATGAACTCCAAGAAGAATGGAACGCCAAATAACACTACTGCTCAATTTCAGCCTTACCACAGGATATGTACCCAAAGAGCAGTGTACAGCAACAGTGGTCCCTCTCCACAAAGGTGGTGCCTGAATGGATACTGCAAACTATCACCCCAGAATCCTGACAAGCTTGGTCTGCAAAGCTATGGAAAGGATCATCATGGACCTCAGAAATAAAGATATTGGGGACCTACAGACACTGGACCCTACCCAGTGTGGCTTTCTTAAGAGCAGATCCTGCCCCTAAACATGTTTGACTCATTTGAAACAGTCATCAAGGCCATTGATGAGGGGAATGTGGTCCACACAGCCTATCTGGACCTTGCAAAAGCCTTCCATACAATACCCCATGTGTTAATTATAGATAAGCTCACCAGCTTAAATATAAACCCCTATGTCACTAGATGGGTTGCAAACCAGCCCAAGGACAGAACTGACATGGTCAGGAATGCTGCAGCCATGTCAGACTACAAACCAGCTACAACTGGCATCCCACAAGGCTCGGTCCTGGGACCTCCCTTGTTGGTATATATTTCCCATAGGTACAGGCCAACATGGAAGGACTGTGTCTGAACAAGTTTGCAGAGGACTACAAACTGGGCACCATATCTGACCCTCCAGCTGACATAAGCATCCTACAAAAGGGCCACATAGAAACAGACAACTGGTGCCAGAGCCATGTCATCAAGCTAATTGCAGAAAAGTGTATAGTCATCCCCAGTGGATAAACAGTAAGTGCCCACCAATTACCACATAGGTGTTAACCCATTAAGTACTTTAGAAGTAATAAGAGACCTGGGGACACAAGTTGATAGATATCTTGCATTTGACAACCATGTGGCTGTAGTGGTTACAGAAACATACCATATACCCACCTAATCATGAAGGTAGTCACATCTAGATCAGGGGAGGTCATCGTGCCTCTTCAGTCATCCTTCATTAGCCTCACAATTGAGTACAATGGCCCCTGTGGGATGTACCTCAGCAGACACCTGCAGCAACTGGAAAGACCCCAAAAGTACCTCACCAGGCGGATCAAAGAGCTCGAACAGATGCCATGTGTTGCCTGATGAAACAAACTGCAGCTCCACACAGTGCCATACTGCCTGCCCAGAGGTAATCTGTGCCTGATATATAAAGCCATGTCCAAGCTGGAATCAGTGAACATGCTGCACCTTGTACAATCTGAATGCCAGTGAGCTATGCACATGAGAGACCTGAACCCCAGCACTGACAAACATAGGACATGCTGTAGTGATTGATCCATAAACCAGAAGCTCCCTCCACTCTTGAGTAAACTCCCAGTACAGGTTAGCCAGAGAGTCCCTCATTGACTCTCCTCAACAGGAATCTTGATGAGTGGATGGGAGATGGTAGGATTACCCTGGGTATCACTGTTATGTCACAGGTAGACAGAGGCACAGTATACTAACCTTGAAATATGTCATGTCAAAATCCAGTTACAATGTGTGTTGAAGGACAAACACACTCTCTGACTAGCAGTAGAAATGGCCTAGGGCACATCGCTAGTGTTTGTCAATGTCCACCCAAGTTGTGGAATATACTACCAATGTTGGACAAGCCTGGTTTAAGTAGTCCATATCTGAACAAAATGCAACATGGTCATATGTGCACAACTGGCCCTTAACCAGTCTGGTGTGCTCACTATGAATATTTAAAGCAGTGATAGGACTGAAACCCAGGATACTGTCCACCACAGTGAAAGTACTGAACCAGTACACTATATGATATTACAGTGTTTGGTCAGTATGAAAGGATGTTGACAACTGTATGCAAACTATCCCATGGAAACCCATCAGGCACAGAATAATCCCTGTTGGGTTCAGACACAAAGCAGTTGGGCAGTAAGTACAGAACATGACTCCCAACACACAACTATAAATGTGAAATATTGTTGAAGTTCACACACAACCACAAATGTGGTAGACTGCAGATTTCAACATATGGAAAGCTCACACTGGGCATGCTCGCACACCGATAAATGAGACATATGTCAGGCAACAAGACATGGAAAGCCTGAACTGGGCATGCTCACACACTTAGGCCATGTCTCAGTTTAGCAGGTGGCCACACATATCTGGTATTTGTATGTGTTAATCCAGGAACCAACCACAATACAGCAATCTGCCCAGTGCACACAGTTAAATGACTACAGAGACATAAGTTAAATAGTGGATCCCTCTCATATTCAAACATCTTCCACAGATACACAAGTTGTTCATAGAAACAGGGAAAGCTATGGCAATAAAGACCTGCAAACAGTTTATCAGCAACAAATATTGTGCATCTGAAAGTTAAACATATGGGTGTAGAGGTCAATACTAGGCCGTTTGTCCTAGGGAATACAAGCTTAGCCAGAGTGTGCTTGGCATCTGCCTCCCCAGTACAGTAGGCTACTGTGCCTCTGTAAAGTAGGTCACAGAAGGCACCGTTTAAGGCTAGTGTGCTGTGCCTCCGTCAAGCAGGGACAAAGTGGAGATCCCAGGGGTTGAATTTGCAATGTCACATCCATGTGGCTGGTGTTTGCTGGAAGATGGTTGGCAAGGACTTATAACAGTAATTGGGCATCAATTACAGACTGAGGGGAGCCTTATCTGCAGTGTCTGGACAATGTCACTGTCAACACTTTGACGTGATGAGTTTGAGGGATTGAAATGTTGTGCCAATACTGTTCAGAAGCATCCTCCCTCTGTGGGATATTGCTCTGTAATGTATTAGCTCCCTCCTTCTGTTGTACAGCTTATATATGTCTGGTGTACACCAGACAGGTCTCCTGTTGTGGAGGAGTCATGGGTTTATTTGGGATAGCATGATCAATGCAAACCTTCCAGATGCTCATAGAATGCTATTGTCAAGGATTATGCAGAGTGGCCTGTATAATCCCCCAGCATGGGTCCTTTGAAATCTTCCACCCCAGTCTTCACAAGTGCAAAGTCTGCTTTTGATAAATACTGTGTTTGCAGTGACTTCCTTGCCTGGGGGTGGGGATGGGATATGGATGTCCAGGGAAAGTTGGGTATGGTCAGATATTAACAATGGTGATCTACCTCTGGTGTGGAACATACAGTCTCTATGTTGCAGATGGTCAGGTCCAATATGTATTCCCCCTTGTGGCTGTGGTGAGTGGTCCTGCCATAGCACATGGATTCACAAATTGTAGTGGCTGTAGGTTGATGTTGTTGAGGCCTGAGTAGTTCCCGCACACAATATACCTGTACCTGACGTTAACCACTGTAATGGTGTATGTGAACACCTTCATATCCTACACTGTTCCCAGGGAAGCAAAGTGTGTGTCCTGGATATGGGAGGGGTGGTCTGAACTGGTTGTGTTGTGTGTTACAGGTCCTGTGGTCACGAAGCATGGTATAAAACATAACCTGGCAGTGCTGATGTGCATATCTGACCCTGAAGTAGGTGGCTGTTAATGCATATATATGCTATCCCCCTAACTGACAGATAGTAATAGATGTACATACTTCTATATAAATAATGATGTCAGCACCCTATAAATACTGCAGGAGAAATGCAGATACCTAGTAATTCTGCTAATGCGTCTCTCTCAAGTGTCATAATATAGTTAGGTAGGGGTTTGAATCCTGCAAATGCTGAGTGTTTGGGTCAGGGGGTTAGTGTGTGTGAAAGAAATGCCCCTTTTGGCAATTAGAAGAACACACTACATGATACACATTCCTCTTTCTAAACACTGATGATGTCAGCACCCTATAAGTACAGCAGGAGAAAAGAAACCTCCCAGTAATGCGAATAGCGTGCTCCGCTAATACGTTTCTCTCAAGTGTCATGACATAGTTAAGTAGGGGGTTTGAATCCTGCAAATGCTCAGTTTGGGTGAGGGGGGTTAGTGTGTGTGAAAGAAATGTCCCTTTTGGCAAGTAGAAAAACACACTACATGATGCACATTCCTCTTTCTAAACACTGTTGATGTCAGCACCCTATAAGTACAGCAGGAGAAGGGAAGCCTCCTAGTAATTCAAATAGCGCGCTCTGCTAAAGCGTCTCTCTTAAGTGTCATAACATAGTTAGGTAGGGGCTTGAATCCTGCAAATGCTCAGTGTGTGTTTAGGTGAGGGGGGTTAGTGTGTGTGCAATTCTGTGTGAAAAAAATGTCCCTTTTGGCAACTAGAAGAACACACTACATGATGCACATTCCTCTTTCTAAACACTGATGATGTCAGCACCCTATAAGTACAGCAGGAGAAGGGAAACCTATCAGTAATGTGAATAGTGCACTCTACTAATGTGTCTCTCTCAAGTGTCATAACATAGTTAGGTAGGGGTTTGAATCTTACAAATGCCATGTGTGTTTTTGTCCATGTGTGTGGGGTGTTGCTCTTAATATTGTATGACATAGATCATATCAGTAATGTCAATGCACACATGAGGTATGTGTGTGCCACATAGACATATGTACCTGTGACCTTAAATAGTTCCCATGTGTGAAGCCTGCCTCATGTGAATACATGTAATTTGCATTACACAACTTTATGACTGTGGTTTTCTGGGCAGGGGCTGCATTTGGTATGTGAATATACAGTGAGAGTAGTCTATGGTGTCATCTTACCAGTGAGGGATACACTTCTGGTCTGGAGCATATAGTCCACATGTTGGTGATGAACAGGTATAGCATGTTTTCCCCTCTTGTCGGAGTGGTAACAAGTTGTTCCATAGAAATTGAGTGTATGGATTCTAGGAACCTTACACCTAGGGTGTTGGAGCTACAGTAATGCTCCCAGTCTATGTGTGGGTAAATGAAGCTGCCCAATATATTGTTGTTTGGAGACACCTGTAGATATTCATGTATTCTTAAGTAGGCCAAGTGGGTTACCTGGGTTTGGGAGGGTGGTGTGTGCCAGGCTATGAACTGGAAGGCAGTCTTACCCACTGTTAGTTGCACATGGATAGTCTCTGATGCTTTGTGCTGTGCCACCAACCTGGAGGTGTGTGTATCTTTGATGAATATTGATACTCCCCCTCCTGTTCTGTTTCGGTGCAAGTTTTGGGGCTGACATAATGGTATAACCTGCCAGTGCTGGGGTGCTTTTGGGAGCCTTGAACCAGGATTCTGTTACTGCACAGATATTGATTTTCTCCATGCTAAGGACAGTTTCCAGTGCATGCATCTTGAGGTTTACACTGCTGGCATTGAGTGCTGTACTGTAACCAGTCTCACCTGACTGATAGCAAAACGCGTGTGTTATAAACAAGTACAGTTGATTTGAAGTGTGTAGCCAGACAGGATTACTAATTAATCAATTTGAATTGGCGCCAAAATGGATTTAAATAGTGTGTTTATAATTGTTTAATTGATTCTGAAGAAGTCCACATGATGGTGGATGAAAGCGCTTAATTCTTTTCTGAGTTACACTCTGGTTCTGTTTGTTGGTGAGCTGTAGTCTGATAAAGGACGCATTATTGCTTCTGCTGACTGTTCTTTCTGGACTTGTTGGATATTGTGTTGCCTTGACGTTCCTTGAATCATTGAGTAGCATTACTATTAGTTTCCAATCCCTTGTGATACCTATGGAGGTGGTCTTGTCTTTTGAGCCTTGCCTAAAAAAGGCACTATGGGGGTAGCAAGAGCCTTTGCCAATATCCGAAAGCCCATGGGTGACAGGTGCAAGCCGTCCCTAGCAAAGCATCGTGGCTTGTAGAGCATGTCATCCCAGGCTGACAGGCATTGGATCCCCTTTGAATGACACTGAAACATAAGCCAATTGTTGAAATTGATCATCTTGTCTACATATTGTGGCATCATTCTTGGTGAGGGTAAGATGCTACTCAGGGTCAGGGTCATACCAGTCTGGGCCACATGCTCAGAGAGCTCCTCTATGTCTCTTACCATGTAGTCCAGGGAGGTACATCTCAGGTCATTCACACTGGCATGGACACTGACTGAGTCATATTTGTACATGCCTTGGAGTGACCTGTGTGCTTGTGTTATGTGGCAGATCATAGCACCCGACAGGCATCTCACCATGACCTTCTCCTTGTTCAGACTGGTGAGCGGGACATCAGTGTACCTGATGAAAGAGGCACCTATCACAAGTGTAGCAGGTGTGTTGTTTAGCCTTACGTGCTGTGACTGTTCGGCACACTGGCTTTCTGAGCTATGTGTTGCACGCGTTCTGTTCTGGGGTAGCGGTTGCTTGTGTGTCTGCTTTGGAGGTGTCTGCTGCTTAGGCAGTATTTTATTTAGAGACTCCGAGTATGTTTTCGTGTGATAATTTGTTTGGATTGCTGTCGTGGTAGGTCTATGTAAGACTGGAATTGTAGTGACTGTGGTTTCCTTCTCCTCCTGACAGGTTTTGCCAGTACTGAGTTGAGAGAGCTTAGCCTGCAGTTTGGCTATATGGTTGCATCTCTCTCATGTGTTGGAATTTGTTGGGAGGAGGAGAGGGTTGTCTGTGTACATGAGGCAGTTGTAACATTGCCTCTAGATTCCCAGATTCACCAGCTGGACCGGAGAGGAGATTGACAACTGACCTTTGGACATGCTAGAATAGTATTGGAAATTTCTTTATAATTAATAACAAAAAGGGCCAATGGGGAGCAAGGTACTCAAGGTGAGTTTGTGAGGGTGTAGTGCTTTTAATTTGTTAGTGCTGGCATATATAAATGCTTTAGTGAGCAAGTGCCAGGTAACTCAAATGCAATGTGTTACAGGTAACTTAAATGCATAAATGACAAACAGTAACTTTCTGTCAAGTGAAACAAGGACATACGTACAGTAAGCAATGCAGATGTCACTAGGGATCCACAGAGGCACTGTAAAGCTGCGTTTCAGGTAGAATTAGTGTTTCAGGGAAATAACAAGCAAACAAGCATACAAACAAAGCTACATTCAGCAGGCATGGATCTAGTCTATGCTACAGCAAACAAGGTGTACCAATTTCAGTAAGAAACAGTTCAAATATGCAGGCACTATAAGCCTTTAGCCAGAAATTCCCAGCTCAGACGGGCAGAGTCCAGCCTCTCCTCCCACAAGAGTGCAGAACATGAACCTTTGTAATGTAAAATAACTGGCCTGAAGCCCAAGTGCTTAAACCAGAACTAATACACATTTAAAATAACAGACACTGAGCCCTCAATCAGCAGTTCCGAACTTAGTAGGATGTATGCTACCTGTCCTGCCACCACAGTATCCCTGACATTTAATGAGACTCACCTCCTGTCATAGTTAGTTGTGTGTTTTGGGGCTGTCAAGCATGGTATGAGGTGTAACCTGGTAGTGCTAGGGTGCTCTTGGGAATCTTGAACCTGTTGTCTATTACTGCACAGATTTCAACATTCTCCATGTAGAGTAGAGGTTGTACTGCATGCATCTTGTGGTTTACATGTCCATCATTGAGTATCATTACTTCCATTTTCTTATCCCCTGTGCTACCTATGTAGGTGGCCTTCTGTTTACAGCCTTACCACCAGAATGCAAAGATGTGCAAGCATTACACTATGGTAATTAATAGGGGTGTACCAAACAATACAATGACAATCATACTGTTAATGCATCAGGCATGCTGGGATATACCCACAATGATATCATTACACTGTACAGTTGACAACATGATGATATTACTACACTTCTATGTAGTCACCCTGTGCATCAGCACCATGTTAACTGGTCCTGCATCGATGTTACAGATTGCAGGAGGTGTCACAGTTTCATCATATGCACAGGGTGTGTACTTGGTATGCCTGAGTCTGCCACTGATACAACCAATTGACATGTATGTGTGTGTGTGTGTTAGTGAGGGACAACCGTAGAAGATGGGGCAATGGTGATGCAGTGTGTGCATGTATGTGTTAGCCCTAGGTGTTAGCATTATGCATGTGTGTATGCATGCACACAGTTCCACCTTGTGGCTGCCATATATGGGTGTTTGTGGACAGCCACAGACTGTACCTGCCAGGTCATACAGATCACTGTCTCTGGCCACGGACATGGTACCTGTGCCTGGCAGGGGTGCTACGGACAGTATCAGGTACTAAGCCAGACTGGGTACTGTCATCAGAAGCAGTTGGTTGATGACTGGAGACATGTCCCTCCTGGGACTGTCCAGAGCCACGTGCACGTGGTCTCCTAGGGCGGTCTGATGACAGCACAGACCCAGCATTGCTGGGGCTGGTACTGGCACTATGGGAGCGGCCGCTGGTTTGTTGTCCTCCGCAATGACTGCCAGCTGCTGCTCTTGCTGGCATACATCCACGTCGACGCCTCAACCATCCTGCATTGCCGTGGCTCATGGACATGTAGTTGTGGAACAGATCTAATGTGTCCCCCCAACGTCTGTCAATGACCTCTGTGAAATTACGGATGGCAGCCGCAATGTCACGCATAATGTCATTCATAGCAGTGTGATGTGCTCTCAGCTCCCTCAGACCCTGTCTGGTGTACCGTTCCATACGTGACTGTGCCTGCATTACAGCCCGGAGCATAGCTGAGGTTGAAAGACCTCTGTGGGCACATCTGACAGGGGCAGTACGACCCCTGGACATCTGCCTGTGTGGTACCATGGACTCTGGCCATGGCTGCTGTGAGGGGATGCATGTGCCACTGATACCACATTACCCTGGTCAATGCCCACTGTATGCTGTCCATCACCTAGGGATATTGGTGACAATGGATATATTTGGCAGGATGACTGTGCGCATTGATGGGGTTGACAGCTGTGTACTGTCGATTGGCTGACCAACAACGGACCCTGGCACACCTCCCTGTGCCATTACACAGGTATCATCATTATCACTATCCTCAGCAGCAGATTCCGGTTCCCTGCTGCACACCACCAGAGCAGCACCAGAACCTGTGAGAGGAAGACAGGAAACACAGTTTACAATGTGTACACAATGTTACCACAGATGCACACATGCACACATGCACACATGGGCAGATGGGCACATGCACACATGGGCACATGCACACATGCACGCATGCATACATGGGCACATGCACACATGCACACATGCACACATGGCACATGAACACATGCACACATGCACACATGGGCACATGCACACATGCACACATGCACACATGCACACATGGGCACATGCACACATGCACACATGCACACTCCTCAGTACATAAGATACAAACACACAGACACAAACACACCTGCAATCAAACACATAGCAATACCATTTTAGGGTATTATTACTATTATTATTAGCATTAGTATTAAAGGATTGTTATTACACACTCACCAGCATGGATTGGCTGCCTTGCTGTTACACCAGAGGGACCTGCACAAATAAGACATTTATTGTCAGTGGGCACAACTGTGCCATTGATACTGTGAGTATGATACATTTCAGTAGTACAACAGCTGGCTTTCACAGGTCTACTGCCGATATTGAGAATATCACTCTTGCACAATAATTGCCAGGATAACAGCTACAAACACAGTACACACCTCACACATGCATAAACTACCAGTGTAGAGAACAGTCAACTATAGATATGGCATGTTACCTGCATGCTCCAAGTCCTCCTGCTGGGTGGCTCCAGCCTCCATTACACATGTGTGTGGATGTTGTTGTTGTTGGGCTGGAGCCACAACACTTAGGAGGAGCCCCTCCAGTCTGGTGATAGGGGGGGTGTATAGCCACCCCACCACCTGTGGCAAGCTGTTGCCTGTGGATATCAGATGCACACTGACGGACATTTCTAATTAAATCACTGCAGTGATGGCGTACCTGCTCATATGTCCGGTTATGCATGCCTATGTCATTTACCTGACGGACAAGGTATTGCCACAGTGCAGCCCTCTCCTGCTGGTTCTGGCTGGTGCGGGAAAAGAGTGTGGCAAAATCCCGCACCAGGCTCTGGTGTATCTCCTCTTCCTCTGTAGCAGAGTATGTGGGGTTGCGCTGGTGCACCATTGCCCTGGAAGGAAAAGAAAAATATGTGAGCAAGTGATATGGCACACATAATACTCTACTGTAGTGATATCACTGAACTGCCATATATAGCATCTGTCTGTCTATTGGGGGATACACATGTAAATGACCACATATCAGTGCTCAGCCGACAACTCTGTGACAGTGCCTGGCACACTCCATACAACAAACAAGTATACTCCAGCAGTCGGCACACTGTTTGAGGTTCAATGCACAGCCTCACACTGGGGGTTTGTATCAAGGTAATGTATGGGGAACATTGTCAACCCATGCAATGCATGCAATGCACAGTACAAATTTCACTGGTAATGCACCGTAGTCTTTGTTACCATAACCATACCTACACCACAGTCACATACAGGGAACCACAGCACAACATATGGCAATGTAGTATGTTTGTATCCCAATACCTGACACATCTTTCTCTGGCCTCACACCAAGGACACACACTACCATGACAGATACAAAGTCATGCTGAGCAATCACACCATTACAGACCTTGCACACAGTCAGTGGCACACTCATTCCACCTCACATAGTTGGTATTGCAATGAGTACATGTGTGTGTGCATTGTGTCATAGCAGGTAGTATGCTATTGGGCCTGGGCCTACAGCAGCATACTGTTATGCTACCCTGCCCCTTGGGACACATGTAATGTGATTGTACTTGCTCCTGTCAAACAGTTACACAGGGTGACTCATATGGCATACTACCTATCTGCATAACATTCAACAGGGGTATGTCTGACATCTACTAATGGGGAGCATTGCTTCTTAATGCTGGGTGGTTTACTCCAGGGTATGGTTTATTTGTGGGTAGGAACCTGTACCTCCACCATGTGCTCTTTACTGCGGTGCCAAGGATGACAGACATAGGTCATTTAGGCTGGGGATATTGTGAGGTGTTACCATGGTTGTTGGACAACTGTTATGGGTGTGACTTAACTATGTATATCCAGCAGTGGTAACCTCTGTGTAGGTAGTTTGAGAGGCACTCTATCTGTGGTTTTGTCAGTCACTCTGCATTGGTAATGTGTTTGACGGCATTATCACTGTTTGTTAGGTATGACTATGTCCTTCTCCCTTTCTGTAGTTGTCATGGGAGGTACATATTGTGTAGGACACTGTGAGGTGTAGAGGGGTACAGTGACCTACATTTCACTAGCTGACACACCATTTCTGCTGACATGTACCATGTACAGTTATTACAAGACTGGTGTGCCACTGTGAATATCAAAGGGGAGGCTATTGTACACTTGTTTCCCATGTTCCCTCCTGACACATCCAGTAGTAGGCAGGCAACCACATATGTGGTGGTTAGTGGTGTAAGTGTTTTGGAATGGGGTATGGTACTCCTGTATCCACACTGGTGTTCAGTCCATGCTTTTGTCACCAGGCACCTGTTGCAATACATCTGCACACATGTGCCTCTCTCAGTATATATATATATATATATATATATATATATATATATATATATATATATATATATATATATATATATATATATATAGAGAGAGAGAGAGAGAGAAGGGGGGGGGCTATTCATGTACATACATATCTGTAGACATTCATATCTGTCTGTATTTGTGTATGTATCTATATATATCTATATATGTATGTGTCTATTACATAATATATGTATATACATATTCTATCCCTCTATCTATATATGTTCATAGGTTCATAGGTTCATAGGTAGGTACTAGGCTATCGGCCCTAGGGCCCATACAAGCCTAGCCAATAAATGTACCCTGGCTTTCGCCACTTAAGAAAAGTATTTTCCTATGCCCCTGTCGAGCAGAGCCACAGAAGTGATCCCCGGGGTGAATTTCCCATTTCCCGTCCAATCATCAAGATCTTTCTTGAAGAGTGCTAATGAGGAGCTCTGTTTGACATAGATAGGTAGTCTGTTCCAGAGTATGGGAAGTCTCTGGGACAGGAATCTATCCCTCCAGCATGTTCTGTTTATTGTGGTGACAAGGTTAAGGTCCCTAGAGCGTGTAGCTCAGACGGATTGGGATTCCTTTAAGTGGAGCATGTCCAACAGCTTTGGGTTTGACATAGCTTTGTATGTTAGGCAGAGATCACCCCTGAGTAGGCGATATGACATGGAGTCAAGCTGTAGTTTTTTGAGATGGTCTGCATAAGGCATCTGTTTGAGGCCAGTAATCCTCTTTGTGAGGTATTTCTGTGGTCTTTCCAGTTGTTGTAGTTGTCTTGTGAGGTACATACCAAAAGGGGCATTGTACTCTATAATGGGTCTAATAAGTGATGAGTAGAGGGGAACAATGACCTCTTTTTTCTGTATGAGAATCCTTTTGTGATGAGATGAGCCACATAGAAGGATTTCCCGACCACTGTGGCGATGTGATTATCAAAGGAGAGACTACTGTCCACCTGTGTCCCAAGGTCTCTTATCACATCTTCGGCATTAAGTAGACTACTAGCTATGTCGTAGTTCATGGGTACAGAGTTTTTACCAAAGGGGATGACAATACACTTTTTGGCATTGAGCTTCAGGCCATGGCTTTGACACCAGGTATCTGTCTCAGTGAGGCCTTTTTGTAGTTTGTCCACATCGTTAGGAGTTGCGATTATGGCTCCTAGTTTGCAGTCATCTGCAAACTTTGTTAGCCAAAGACCTTCTGTGTTGGCCTGCACTTCAGAGAAGTAGATACCAAACAGGAGAGGACCCAGGACTGAACCCTGTGGTACTCCACTTGTCACTGGTCTGATGTCGGATTTGGAATACGCTACTTTCACAGTGTGGGTTCTGTCCGTGAGCCAGTTGGCAACCCATCTTATGACATAGGGATTTATACCTAGTTTAGTGAGCCTATCTATAATTCCAGAGTGGGGGATGGTGTTGAAAGCCTTGGGGAGATCTAGATAAGCTGTGTGAACCATTTTACCATCATCTATGGCTTTGGTGACTGCTTCAAAGAAGTCAATCAGGTTTAGGAGACATGATCTGCCTTTTACAAATCCAAACAGAGTAGGGTCCAGAGTTTGGAGATTACCAATGTCTTTGTTTATGAGTTCCATGATGATACGTTCCATGGCCTTGCAGACGAGGCTCGTCAGGCTAATGGGGCGGTAGCTACCGGGGTCCATCATGGCTCCCCCTTTGTGGAGTGGGATAAGTGTCACGGTGCGCCATTCAGTGGGTACAAAGCCTGAGGTGAAGCTATGCTTGAACATGGTACTTAGGTAGGGTGCTAGTTCATTCTGTAGTTTGTGTAGAACGCAGCCTGGGATATTTCCAGGTCCCATGGATGCTGTGTTCTTGGCTTTGGAGAGTGTATTTTTTACCTGTGCAGCCGTGATTATAGGAACTTTGCATTCTTCCAGTATAGAGATGGGCCCCCTAGGGGGTGAGAGGGGGGTAAAGTTAGCACTGAACCTATCTGCCAGGATGTTGGCAATATCAGTTGGTTCTGTATATTTAGTGCCATTATGCTGTAACTCAGAGCAGATCTGAGTGTTCCCATCTAGATTCTTGACATAGCTATAGAATGCTTTGTGGTTGTCTTTAGAGTCAGTGGCAATTTTGTTTTCGCAACTAGCTTTGGAGGATTTTATGAGGGATCTCAGCTTCTTACTGAGGTTGACCAGGGAGTTCCTCCAGTCATGGGATTTTACTTATTTTTGCAACAGTTTCTTTCTTCTGTTGTAGAGTTTGTTTATGGCAGAGGACCACCAGACTGGCTTCCTTTGTCTGGAGGATAACATCTTGGTTCTATTAGGGATAGCATGATCCATGCACTCGTGTAAGTGCTTATAAAGTGCATTTGTGTAGGATTCGGCAGTCATACCTCTATTGTCCGTCTGCATGGGTGTCATGAAGTTTGCCACTTCTGTCTTAAGAAGTGTGAAGTTGGCTTTTGAGAAGTTTGTTACGATGGTTTCCCTAATTGGGGCTGGGGGTGGGATGTGGATGTCTAGGCTGATTACCTTGTGGCCGGATCTGACCAATGAGGAATTGACCTCTGGTGTGGAACACTGGTTTCCCATGTTGGTGATGACCAAGTCTAGGATATTGCTGCCCCTGGTGGGGGTGTGAATAAGCTGATCCAAGGCGTTGGTATTTATGAATTCTAGAAAACGTTGAGAAAAAGAGTTGGTACATGAGTAGTTTTCCCAGTTAATGGTGGGGTAGTTGAAATCGCCCATTATTAGGGTGTTGGGTTGTACCCTAATACTTTCCAGTGTATCAAGAAATGAGGAGTGTGAATCCTGGGGCATGGTGGGGGGTCTGTAGCAAGCTACAATTTGGATTGCGGTCTTGCCCAGAGTTAGTTGCACTTGGATAATCTCAGATGCATTATGCTGTGCAACTAGCCTGGAGGTGTGGATATCCTTAATGAATATGGACACGCCTCCACCTTTAGTGCTTCTTTCTGGGTTAGGTGGCCAAAAGGTGTGGTATGAATTGAAGCCTGGTAATTCAGGGGTGCCCTCTGGAGCTTTGAACCAGGTCTCTGTCACTGCACAGATGTCACAGATGTCACCGGTTACGGTGGTGAATTTGTCATTTGAACCTTGCCTGAAAAAGGCACTATAGGGGTGGCAAGAGTCTTAGCCAGTATCCGGAATCCTAAGGGCGACAGGTGCAGGCCATCTCTGGCAAAGCATCGTGGACTGTCGATCATGTAGTCCCAGGCAGACAAATACTGGATCCCCTTAGAATGACACCAGAAGCTTAGCCAATTGTTGAAGTCAATCATTTTGTCATTGTACTGTGGTATCATTCTGGGTCTATCTATTTCTACATCCCTCTCTATCTATGTATACATATATGCATATTATATATAGATACATATATAAATATACATACATATACATATATATATATATATATATATATATATATATATATATATATATATATATATATACCTTTTTATTTACACATACGAATACACACACTAACATACTGCTAAACATCCATTACTGTACAACCTACATTGTACGTTGCACTACAACCTACATTGATATGTGCATATAGCATCCTTCACATACATATGTATGTCCAGCCTTCACTAACAGTTGCAGTATGTCCGCTGCCCTATGCACATCTTCATATATCTAGATACAGACTGCTAACACATAGTTTTACATTACCTTTGTTTGTCACTGCTGTTTGTGATGGCTTGCTGCTGGTTAGCTTGCTGTTTTGTATTGTTTTATTTTCGGTGGCTGTCTGTGTCTCTTTTTCGTTTTTTCTGTTTTTCTCTCTCTCTCTCTCTCTCTCTCTCTCTCTCTCTCTCTCTCTCTGTCTCTCCCTCCGGATGTTGCAATGACAGTGTTGCATGTGTGGACTGGGAGTACAGGCTGCTTTTGTAGGTATATGCACATGTGCATGTGATGGCCTCTGCACCAATTGTTAGCCAGCATTTGCTAATTGCATGCAGCCTGCTGTGTGCAAATTGCAGTTCTCACTGTGATTTCAGGACAGTGCTATAAAATGTTAGGTAAGGTTGGCATAGCCCTTTCAGATTTTCAAGGTGGGGACCATGCTGGTATGCTGTGGACACTGTTGTGTGAGTGTAAAGGTTGGTATGTCTCTTATATTTCAGGCTGTGTTGTAGGCACTGACATGCATGTTGTACTGACACCTGACTATTGCTTCCTCCAGTTTATTCTTCTCAGTGTGTATGTTAACTGACACCTAATAATACTAATACTGTTTAAATGGGAGTATGTACTTTCCTGTGGGACTTGTGGAGTAACTGGTTTACAGCAGTGGCTCTTGCAATTTGTTGCTATGGCTTCACTATTTGGCCTTTACATTCACTCTTTGAATGCCTGCTAGGTGTCTTTACTGGTATGTGTTGCTATGGCTTTCCTATTTTCCATTTACATTCACTCCTTGTAATGCTTGCTATATTTCTTTCAGCAGCAATTCCTTATATGTTTGTTGTGGTTTGGTGGTACTGCATTCAGTCTGGTCTGGCCAAGGTGTGGGGCTTGACACCTACAAGGGTATTTTATTTTGCTGCTGAGCAGTAGTGGCGCCTTGTACTTTGTACTAACAGTTATGGATAGCAGGCACATGCAGTGCTTGTAAACTGCTATACTGTCCTTATTTTATTAGTTGGATACCTCCTTTGATATTTGTGGGTTGTACACCTACATGTGGGTGTGCTTGTGGAAGCTATTCTACAGCTATTCACAGAGTGTGTGACAGCAGACAGAATGATATGCCTGTGAGTTTGTGACACTTGCAGGCCTCAGATACTCTCAGGTGTATCTTTTATCAGCCTCAGGGAATGGTTCATATCAGTGGGATACACCCGTGATATATTTCAGATATTCTGCAGTTGTGACTGTGGGGTATTTTGAGCATATGTATTACTACACCATTTCTGGCATGCAAGTAGTGCATACTTTCAGTAGTTGACAGTTACCATTACGTGGGATAAACACCTTTCTGCCTACTGTTAGTACATTTCACAGGGAGTCAGTGGGGCACAGTTAACATTTGTTTTCAAATCAGGGACATCCCTGTAAATCAGTCACAGTTGCGAGGTCTGGCCACTTACCTGTTCAAATGTGGCTGTGTTTATCCTGCTCTGATAGTGTGTGTGGTTTGCAAGATGCTACTGTCACATTATTACCTACTAGCTACCGACTAGCATGGCTGTTTCTCTTATGACACTAATGTTATACAAATCCACAAAAATTGCCAGTAAAGATACAAGAAAAGCTTTGTGTAATAGCCTTCCTATATTCCCTTTACATTCAGTCCTACTATTTCATGATATATTGCTTTCAGCACAAAGTTCTTGTATATCAGTCATGGCTTAGTGGTAAGTCATGCAGACTAGTGTTTCCAAGGTCCTGGGTTCGAGACTGACAGAGGAATTTTATTTTGCTGCTGAGCAGACTACAGGCCTTGTCATGCAGAGTGACTAAGGCACTTTTAAGCAGTTGTAAGCGGGTTAGCACTGGTTTGCGTGGTGCTCACGCATGCGCACTGTCACTTAGCTTCGTGCACACACGCTTAGCTAAGCGCACACAAGCACACACCCGCTTACAACTGCTTAAAAGTGCTTACTGTCACGCACACCTGCGCTAATTTCTTTGAAAGAAAAGAAAATGGGGAGATAGGAAAGTGGTGAAAAAGTTGGCACAAAGAGGGTAGGACAGTAGGAAAACAAGCTCAGGATTTGCAGGAAAGATTTAGGAAAAGCCCATAGCTGCCCATTTCTTTATCAGCAACAGCTGTGCATATGTCTGTAATTTGGTGTGAAATTTGAAACCTTCCACCCCTGAGAGAGGGGTGAGGACAACAAAATATGTTGTACAGCCAATTGTAATTACCAGTTCACATGTCCAGCAGACATGTCTGCAAAATGGGTAGCTATGTATGGGGCGTAATTTTTTTGCGGGAACAGAGTGCCCTTTTTTTATTTTTTTTCAGGTGAGAGTGGAATGTGAGGTACAGGAAGCAGGTATATTTGGGGAGGTAGGTAGGGGAGGTTAACAGACAAGACAAACAAGACGCATACAGGGGCAGAGTATGACACATGTGGGGGGAAACACAATTGACGGGGATGGATGTTGGGATATCGCGAGCCCATGAGCCCACAGATGGCAACAGTGGAACTGAGATCCCCACCCATGGGCAGTTGCCACTGTGCCTTCACAGCCCAGGACGGGGCTGTGCTGGAGGCTGTGTAGGACAGGCAGCAGGGACACCCAGGAGTTGTGCTACCTGAGCCTCAAGCTGTCATAGGGGTTCAAGCACAGAATGCCTGATCTCGCTACGCACCACAGACTGGACACTTTGGAGGGTGAGTGGACGGTCTCCTCCGGCCACGCTTGCAGAGGGGGAACGAGCCCCATCCCCTACAGCGTTCCCTACAGCGCTTCCACCTGAAGGTGGCACAGGACCACTGGAGGAGGTTCTGGCCTGGGAACTAGTGCCAGGTGCACTTGCCAGCTGAGGTGGGAGAGGTGGGTCCGCTGGAACCCACCTTCCCTGTTGTCCTATGTTTAGAAATATTTTATGACATTTTGGGTTAGTAACAAACAATACCATTCAAAATTAGTTGTAACAGCATGCATCAGTATTCCCATTAACCAAACACCCATGAATTCCAAACATTGAACAGCAAGCATAACACATGCATATTTTGAACAACAGTACACAATCCAACAGCATGCAGGGTTGATTGATGGCAACAGGCCATCAGGTTTGGATATGTGAACAGGGCACATGCAGCAACGTGCGTGCAAATATGTTTGAACCAACAGGACAAATGTCCATAGGAATTAATTGTGAATGCACATACCCAGTTTGTTGTGGAATGGCATTATTTGTGAATATAGGGTAGGGTGAAGAAATATTTCATTAACAACTTCAACTACCTATACATATGCTGTACATCTCTAGTAGCTGCAGATATATATACCCTACAGGTCTTAGTACAGTTTTCTATATGTAACCTTAGGAATGTTGGTGATGGGACTGTTACTGCTACATTAATATACATTGCATTTTTATTCATACACATTCATATCTGGCTATGTTCGGGTACAGCATCCTGCTACATTTCATTTATATGGCTCTAGACAACTGTGGATGTTCATTATTTCATACAACCATACTATCTCCATATTGCAAGGGTACAGCAACATATCCAAATTGTGGGACAGACACATTCCAGCTTCAGTACTTTATTTCAAACATTTCATTTTTTGGTTGTGGCTGTCTCATTCATTTCATTATGTACTGACTGCAGTATACTTTATTTAGAAGTTATAACAGCTTTCTTGGTCGATTCATACCTCTTTCTCACACTTTCACTTGTTTTATTTTTACAATTCAAGATGGTACTTTATTCTAGGCGTTATTAGCATGTCATACTTGATTACAACAATCCTTTCCAACAAACTCACTTGTTTCATATGGCAGATTTTCAAAGGGGATGTATTTGACACATGTCTATTGTCTTTAGCTTGTTTACCACTGATTTTCAGGCTGCAGCAGGTTATCTGATATTACAATTCAGGTGGGTAATCACTATTTCAGACTTGTTTAATTTTTATTTCTGGATTACAGGCTGCATCACTTATCTAATCATACAGTACTAGCAGAATCTTTCTTCTAGTGTTATTTGAACTTTATTAATATGTAACTACAGTGAACTCTTTTACAAGCTGTCTCACTTGTATTGTATAACAATTACAGAAATATAATTACTAACCTGCCTGGTGGCGCAACCGCTCCAGCCTATCACAATAGGCTTTCCGATTCGCAGAACACACACCTGCAGCTGTAATATAAATTAAGAAATATTGGAACATACATCTCCATAATATCAGCTAGGATAATTCCTTACATACATAATTACATGGATACTTAGTAGTGGGGCGTTGGGCATTTGCCGGGCCTCCTGGATCCAACGGTTCAGTTGGTCCTGCTTCCGTCTCTTCAGGTCTGCATGTTGGTGACGGACCTGTTCACCAGTCCTTGGTATGCCTGTGGCACTGGTGAGATCATGTGCCAACCGGTTCCATGCCTCTGCCTTATACGCACCCCACAAAACCTGGCCCTGCGTGAGTTGAGCCTCATGATCATGGACTAGGAGCCAAACCATGTATTTGGACTCCTCAACACCCCACCTCTGTGCTCGGAAGCGACTACCCTCTCCTACACCTGCCATCCTGACTGCAAATAGGTTCCACAATCAATTATGCTGTGTATTCCCGCCTATGGGGCTTATATATGCCGTTTTTCCCCGCACTTATCTGTGATTGGCCATTTTGGAATTGTATCAGCTTCACAAAACCTGCTTTGTCATGTTTCTATTTCCATTCATTCCTATATATATGCTAATACTGCATTTTTCAGTGCAGCTGTCATGGCTTAGTGGTTCAGTACTTTGACTATGATGCACAGTATCCTGGGCATTGCTTTTTTTTTTTATTTTACTACTGTCTAGACAGGCTAGGAGGTGTGTCTGTTTAAAGGCGGCTTTCATACAGGTTGCTCAACGTTGCCCGTCGGTAAGCCAGTTGGCACACTGCGCAGCTCCGCGCAAACGGGTTACGCTGGCTAACGTGTTATTTGGCTATGAGCATGCATATTACGCTGTGAAAAATGTTGCGCAACTACGGGCACACAGTTTCAGCATGTTAAAGCGCTGCTCAACTCCGGGCGCTCATATTACACCTGTTAAACCACTGGTCACCTACAGGCAAACATCCTCAGCTTGCTAGAGCGCTGCTCAGCTATGGGCAGTAATAAACTATTTTATTTTTTTATTGTGTCAGATTTCTTCATAAAAACATGGCCCATTTCATTGCATTTTATATATATATATACATATATGTCAGGGGATTGTTTTGTGCTTATTTCACTAAAAATAAAAAATGATGTTGCTGGGGCTCGAACCGTGACTACCTCCTCTTTGGCCGACGTCTCTACCGCTACGCTATTGCTACTTGGCTTAATTTGCATATTTAGATCTTATATGCTTTTTCAATGACTGCTAATTGTGGCTGAGCGAAGGGCACACCCGTGCAAATGAGCGCAATTACGGGCAAACATTTTTGAAATTAAAAAAAAAAATTAAACTGTTCATTTTTACGTTTTACATTTCAGTTGGGCTAATAGTCTGTGGGGGCATGTGCGCTGTTGTGTTTCTTGACATTTCCGTGGACTCGCTCGTGGGAGTTTCCTTTTGGGACTGTGATTCTTCTGTGGGCATGTCCCTTTGCAGGACTCGCCATGCGGACACGCCCCCTACATTGCTACACAGACAGTGTTAGCCTAGGGTGTGATTCAGCATGCCCTCATGAATATGCATGGCATGCTGGCATCACCACGTTTAACTGCAGCCTCCGTGTAAGACTTGCTAACTCTTACACGGAGGCTTCGTGAATCCTGCCCCTTGTCTCACATTATGCTTAATCTGTTTGTCCAGCTTGTTAGTTTCAGTTTTCAAAGTTGTAGCTCAACCTTTCTTCCATTTATTATATTTTTTGTGTCTCACCTTAGTCAGATATCTTGTTCTTATGTAAATATATCTGCCTGATGTTGTATGCCTAGATCCTGATGTTAAACATTTTCTGATTTTTTGCACTCAGTTTCTCTATCAAAACTTTTCACATTCCATCTGCAGTTTTTCCACTGAACACCTCATCCAGTTAGTTTTACATAGTGACTGTTTTGCTTCCATATAATCTGTAATTAACCTTCTGTGCATTGGCTTAGATTTCAGTTTGGCAGAATTATTTAGCTGCAAATTAACCTTTATAACCCCATGATCACTGTACATCAATGGCGGTAAAACTTGAATTGAAGTTACAGTAATTTCTTTGGGAACACAATGCTTCAACATGTGAGGAAGCATATCTTATTTCCAACTAAATACACAACACGAACCAGTAGATAAAATTGGCAGTTCAATAACAATCCAACGGACCAAGCATGTAATCCAGCAAGAAGTTTAATCCAATGTAAGCGCTTTCGGCCGTGTCACCAGCCTTCTTCAGACATAAAACACACTGAAATAAGAGTATATATATATATATATATATATATATATACACCCAAACTTGCCTTAATTGAATAATAACAACCAATTAATTGATTAAATAAAACAATGAGCTGTTGACTATTAACTATTTCAACTGCTATTATTGCCTAACCACAAGGTAAAACACATACAAACCGCATATTAAAAACTCAATAACCAGTTAATAATAAATATATAAAGTAACAAATTTTATATGCATTAAATGCCATGGATTTTATCTATTATAAGCTTTTAATTTTAAAACACTGGTAAGCGATATTGAATCATTGAGTCCTGGAAACTCCGTTGCATTTAGAAAAACTTGCCACCAGTATTCTTTTGATTCCAGTATTATTTTCCATGGACCTTTCCTAGGAGATGGAACAATCTGCTCCAATACTATAAATTTAAATGAATGCGTGGAATTATGCATGAGATGCCTATATAATGCATTATTATGTGAGCTCTTCATAATTTCGTATAAATGCTCATATATTCGCTGACGCAATTTACGTTCCATTTTCCCTAATAGTATGCTTCACAGCATGAGCATAAAGCTGCATACACCACCCCTGCTGTATTACAATTATATTTTCCTTTTATTTTTATAGAAATTCCTTTTATACTAAACTGATCTGTTTCCAATATGTGTGTACAATATGCACACATATTGCATTTTCTCATAATACCACTAATACTTTGAGATACATTAGAAATTTTATTACACCAATCTTTTAAATTTTGATCTCTTTTATAAATAATTGACGGATGAGTGCCTAAAATGCTAACCAAAGCTGTATCATTTTTTATGAATGTCCAATTTTTATTTAATATCTTTTTTAACTCATCAGAATCTTGTGTAAATGTGGTGATAAATGCTACATTAGTATAACCACTTACATTATTCTGTGCTTGATTACATAAGTTGTTGTTCTGAAAATCAGCAGATGGAGCAAGGTCCATTACAGATACATCTTCTTGTTGTACACTGCATGAATTATTTGATTCAAGCAATGGTTTATAAAAACCTGTACATCTTTTATACTTAACTTCTTGAAACACACTATCTAAAAAATATTGTGGATAATCTCTATTAGAAAACATATTCATAATGTAATAGCATTCTTGCAAAAAATCCCCAAACTCTGACACCATACGTGCTGCACGAACCAGTTGACCCTTTTAAACAGCTTTTTTGACATGCTGTGGATGATTACTCGTATAGTGTAGATAGTTGTTAGAATGCGTTTTTTTTCCTAAAAATATTAGCTTTTAACGTCTGTTGTGCAATATTTTTTGAAAGAAGTATATCCAAATATGAAATGCTATCACTAGAAACTTCATAAGTAAATTTGAGAAATTCAGTAGAAAGGTTGAGATAATATATAAATTCATTAATAATTTGTTTGGGACCATGCCAGATGAAAAAAAGGTCATCCAAAAATCGGCAATACAAATCTATGTGCTGCATAAATTCAGACTGAAATAGAAATCTAAGCTCTCATGTGGCCATAATGATGTTAGCATATAGCCTTCCCACTGGGGAGCCCATTGCCACCCCTTTTATTTGCTTAAAGTAGTGACTATCATGATACAAATAATTATTAGTTAACACTAATTCCAATAATTGTGTAAAAATATTTACTTCATCCTGTGAAATAGGCTGAATCTCTATAAAAATTTCAGTAAAGTATGTGACTCCCAGATCGTGAGATATACATGTAAATAAGTCTTTTACATCTGCTGTAATAAATATAATATTGTCAATATTGTGTAATTGTAACATGTTTAATTTCATTTAAAAAATCCCAGGAATCACGACAAATGTGAGGTAGATTCTTAATAGTATGCTTTAAATTGATGTCAATATACTTAGCCATAAAATGTGTTTTTGAACCGCCTGCGTCCACAATGGGACGCAAAGGCAGATGTTGTAAATCCTTGTGCAAATTTGGTGCACCAAAAATCATTGGTATTCTTGGGTTCTGAACATGCATGTATGTGAAGGCTTCTTTTGTAATTTGCCCTTGCCATAGCATGTCTTCTAAATAATAATCAATTCTTGAATTAGAAATATTAAATTCATTAAGAGAAGTCTCAGCATAGGCATCATCATACAATATATGCATTAACAATTGATTATAATCCATGACATTCATTACAACTAATCCCCCACCCTTGTCTGGTTGCATAAACCTTAACTCTTCTTGAGATTTTAATTGCATCAACATTTCATGTTCCTCTTTAGTGAAATTTACATTATTATATGTTCCCTTATTGTGTTGGAGGTAGTGTCTAAAATCAAGTTCACAGATGTCCTCAAATAACTTAATTTTAGGATGAAGGGGAGGGTTAAACAAACTGGGAATATGCAGGGGATTTAAAGCAGTATTATCAGTACCATGGTATAATACTGCTAAATTCAGTCTTTTAACGAACAATTTAAGTTCAGTTACTAAATCAGTCACTCTTGCTTTTCTCTCTGGTATGAAGGTGAGGCCTTTACTAAAAATATCAGCATGTTGTACAGTAATATCAGCATGACTATAATTGTAAATTTTATAGTCACCTGCTGTATTATAAATCAGCTGATAATTATTACATGAAGTGTCCTCACCTTCAATATATATCAGTAACTGTTGTGTGAGCCTGTTCTCTGCCTTATCCAATTGCGGGAGAAATTCGTCCTGGTTATATAGCCCTCCTTGTTTCGAAGTCGCTCCAATCTGCGAAGGGTCTCTGTCTCTAAAGGGACTTGCTGTTGTACATTATTCCCTTCTGCTTGAGATTCCACGCCATTATTCTGCATGGAATGAGAAACTACTTCCGTGTGTACGCTATTCCATTGGCCACGTGATAGTCTTGGGTAAGCCTGCCCTTTGGAATAGTCTATTTTGTCTCTTTGCAGCTTGCGGGTTTTCCTGTCCGTGACTATTTTGCTATATTTATCTACTTCTTTGAATACTTCTTGATACTGATATTGACAGGCTGAAAATGCAGTATGTTGTTTAAGTTTAATGTCAAGTGCCTGTATTTTGATGTTAAGCTCATCCATTCTTTGAGTATTATGTTTTACCAGTACACCCAAAAGTTCACACCCCTGCTGATCGAATAATTGCAGAAGCTCTTTATGCAAGCTGCTATTCTCTTTTAAGCCAGTCGGATATTTCCAATATCTCAAACCTTTAGGCACTTGCTGCCTTTTGATGCATTCATTGAAGTAGGCATTATCATGCAATAGCCTACGGTAGTCCCAAACTAAATCATGAAATTCATCAACCAAGGTGGAAAAATTAGAGACTTGTGAATTTTTGTCAAATATACTTTGCTGTACCTGGCTTAACCATTGGTGGAGTTGTACATCCTTGAAATTATGCTCGACACCGACATTTGGGATAATACCTTGTTGCCACATCTGATGTTGCCCTGGAGGCAAACTGTCCTCACTATCAGCACTACCAATTCTGTTGTGCCTGAAACCTGGTCATCCCAAACACTGTCCATTATTGTTACCTGAAAATTGCTGAATTAGTTGAGTGAGGCTTAAAACAGATTGTTGTAAAGTGTCAAATTCAGCTCTAGTTACCGCCATTGCCACGTCTTGTGAACTGCCAGAAGCCATACAAACCAACTAAATACACAACACGAACCAGTAGATAAAATTGGCAGTTCAATAACAATCCAACGGACCAAGTATGTAATCCCGCAAGAAGTTTAATCCAATGTAAGCACTTTCGGCCGTGTCACCAGCCTTCTTCAGACATAAAACACACTGAAATAAGAGTATATATATATATATATATATATATATATATATATATATATATATATATATATATATATATACACACCCAAACTTGCCTTAATTGAATAATAACAACCAATTAATTGATTAAATAAAACAATGAGCTGTTGACTATTAACTATTTCAACTGCTATTATTACCTAACCACAAGGTAAAACACATACAAACCGCATATTAAAAACTCAATAACCAATTAATAATTGAATCATTGAGTCCTGGAAACTCCATTGCATTTAGAAAAACTTGCCACCAGTATTCTTTTGATTCCAGTATTATTTCAATATCGCTTACCAGTGTTTTAAAATTAAAAGCTTATAATAGATAAAATCCATGGCATTTAATGCATATAAAATTTGTTACGATATATATTTATTAACCAGAGCTGAATTTGACACTTTACAACAATCTGTTTTAAGCCTCACTCAACTAATTCAGCAATTTTCAGGTAACAATAATGGACAGTGTTTGGGATTACCTGGTTTCAGGCACAACAGAATTGGTAGTGCTGATAGTGAGGACAGTTTGCCTCCAGGGCAACATCAGATGTGGCAACAAGGTATTATCCCAAATGTCGGTGTCGAGCATAATTTCAAGGATGTACAACTCCACCAATGGTTAAGCTAGGTACAGCAAAGTATATTTGACAAAAATTCACAAGTCTCTAATTTTTCCACCTTGGTTGATGAATTTCATGATTTAGTTTGGGACTACCGTAGGCTATTGCATGATAATGCCTACTTCAATGAATGCATCAAAAGGCAGCAAGTGCCAAAAGGTTTGAGATATTGGAAATATCCGACTGGCTTAAAAGAGAATAGCAGCTTGCATAAAGAGCTTCTGCAATTATTCGATCAGCAGGGGTGTGAACTTTTGGGTGTACTGGTAAAACATAATACTCAAAGAATGGATGAGCTTAACATCAAAATACAGGCACTTGACATTAAACTTAAACAACATACTGCATTTTCAGCCTGTCAATATCAGTATCAAGAAGTATTCAAAGAAGTAGATAAATATAGCAAAATAGTCACGGACAGGAAAACCCGCAAGCTGCAAAGAGACAAAATAGACTATTCCAAAGGGCAGGCTTACCCAAGACTATCACGTGGCCAATGGAATAGCGTACACACGGAAGTAGTTTCTCATTCCATGCAGAATAATGGGGTGGAATCTCAAGCAGAAGGGAATAATGTACAACAGCAAGACCCTTTAGAGACAGAGACCCTTCGCAGATCGGAGCGACTTCGAAACAAGGAGGGCTATATAACCAGGAAGAATTTGTCTCACAATTGGAGAAGGCAGAGAACAGGCTCACACAACAGTTACTGATAGATATTGAAGGTGAGGACACTTCATGTAATAATTATCAGCTGATTTATAATACAGCAGGTGACTATAAAATTTACAATTATAATCATGCTGATATTACTGTACAACATGCTGATATTTTTAGTAAAGGCCTCACTTTCATACCAGAGAGAAAAGCAAGAGTGACTGATTTAGTAACTGAACTTAAATTGTTCGTTAGAAGACTGAATTTAGCAGTATTATACCATGGTACTGATAATACTGCTTTAAATCCACTGCATATTCCCAGTTTGTTTAACCCTCCCCTTCATCCTAAAATTAAGTTATTTGAAGACATCTGTGAACTTGATTTTAGACACTATCTCCAACACAATAAGGGAACATATAATAATGTAAATTTCACTAAAGAGGAACATGAAATGTTGATGCAATTAAAATCTCAAGGAGAGTTAAGGTTTATGCAACCAGACAAGGGTGGGGGATTAGTTGTAATGAATGTCATGGATTATAATCAATTGTTAATGCATATATTGTATGATGATGCCTATGCTGAGACTTCTCTTAATGAATTTAATATTTCTAATTCAAGAATTGATTATTATTTAGAAGATATGCTATGGCAAGGGCAAATTACAAAAGAAGCCTTCACATACATGCATGTTCAGAACCCAAGAATACCAATGATTTTTGGTGCACCAAAATTGCACAAGGATTTACAACATCCGCCTTTGCATCCCATTGTGGACGCAGGCAGTTCAAAAACATATTTTATGGCTAAGTATATTGACATCAATTTAAAGCATACTATTAAGAATCTCCCTCACATTTGTCGTGATTCCTGGGATTTTTTAATGAAATTAAACATGTTACAATTACACAATATTGACAATATTATATTTATTACAGCAGATGTAAAAGACTTATTTACATGTATACCTCACAATCTGGGAGTCACATGGTTTACTGAATTTTTTACAGAGATTCAGCCTATTTCACAGGATGAAGTAAATATTTTTACACAATTATTGGAATTAGTGTTAACTGATAATTATTTGTATCATGATGGTCACTACTTTAAGCAAATAAAAGGGGTGGCAATAGGCTCCCCAGTGGGAACGCTATATGCTAACATCATTATGGCCACATGGGCGCTTCTATTTCTATTTCAGTCTGAATTTATGCAGCACATAGATTTGTATTGCCGATTTTTGGATGACCTTTTTTCGTCTGGCATGGTCCCAAACAAATTATTAATGAATTTATATATTATCTCAACCATTCTACTGAATTTCTCAAATTTACTTATGAAGTTTCTAGTGATAGCATTTAATATTTGGATGTATTTCTTTCAAGAAATATTGCACAACAGACGTTAATAGCTAATATTTTTAGGAAGAAAATGCATTCTAACAAGTATCTACACTATACGAGTAATCATCCACAGCATGTCAAAAAAGCTGTTTTAAAGGGTCAACTGGTTCGTGCAGCACGTATGGTGTCAGAGTTTGGGGATTTTTTGGAAGAATGCTATTACATTATGAATATGTTTTCTAATAGAGATTATCCACAATATTTTTTAGATGGTGTGTTTCAAGAAGTTAAGTATAAAAGATGTACAGGTTTTTATAAACCATTGCTTGAATCAAATAATTCATGCTGTGTACAACAAGAAGATGTATCTGTAGTGGACCTTGCTCCATTTGCTGATTTTCAGAACAACAACTTATGTAATCAAGCACAGAATAATGTAAGTGGTTATACTAATGTAGCATTTATCACCACATTTACACAAGATTCTGATGAGTTAAAAAAGATGTTAAATAAAAATTGGACATTCATAAAAAATGATACAGCTTTGGTTAGCATTTTAGGCACTCATCCGTCAATTATTTATTAAAGAGATCAAAATGTAAAAGATTAGTGTAATAAAATTTCTAATGTATCTCAAAGTATTAGTGGTATTATGAGAAAATGCAATATGTGTGCATATTGAACACACATATTGGAAACAGATCAGTTTAGTATAAAAGGAATTTCTATAAAAATAAAAGGAAAATATAATTGTAATACAGCAGGGGTGGTGTATGCAGCTTTATGCTCATGCTGTGAAGAATACTATATAGGAAAAACAGAACGTAAATTGCGTCAGCGAATATATGAGCATTTATATGAAATTAGGAAGAGCTCACATAATAATGCATTATATAGGCATCTCATGCATAATTCCACACATTCATTTAAATTTATAGTATTGGAGCAGATTGTTCCATCTCCTAGGAAAGGTCCATGGAAAATAATACTGGAATCAAAAGAATACTGGTGGCAAGTTTTTCTAAATGCAACGGAGTTTCCAGGACTCAATGATTCAATATCGCTTACCAGTGTTTTAAAATTAAAAGCTTATAATAGATAAAATCCATGGCATTTAATGCATATAAAATTTGTTCCGATATATATCTATTATTAACTGGTTATTGAGTTTTTAATATGCGGTTTGTATGTGTTTTACCTTGTGGTTAGGCAATAATAGCAGTTGAAATAGTTAATAGTCAACAGCTCATTGTTTTATTTAATCAATTAATTGGTTATTATTATTCAATTAAGGCAAGTTTGGGTGTATATATATATATATATATATATATATATATATATATATATATATATATATATATATACATATATATATATATATTTATATATATATATATATATATATATATATATATATGCTCTTATTTCAGTGTGTTTTATGTCTGAAGAAGGCTGGTGACATGGCCAAAAGCGCTTACATTGGATTAAACTTCTTGCTGGATTACATGCTTTGTCCGTTGGTTTGTTATTGAACTGCCAATTTTATATATATCTTATTTCCACACATTAGAGGGCAGAGCTACCACTATACAAAATGTCTGTGCCATAGCTCATTCCTCTGAGGTACTGGGGGCCATAATTTGCTCATACAGTGAAATAAAAGCACCAGCCAGTTAACTGGGAAGACGGTACCTGAACAGAAAAAGGTATCACTCTAGCAACTGCCAGGTGGTCTGTAATGCACAAGATATCTTCTATAGTGTGTGTGCAGGCACAGAGACAGTTTCCATAACTCCCACATATGGTATATCTGTGACCAGTACCTAAGGTTTCAAGGTATAGTTTCCCACAGGGACATCTAGCTGGGAATGCAGGATATGCATAGGAAGCTTATCTCATGTCATATGAGAAACCCACACAACCCCACAGAGTTTTCTGTACTTGCACCTATATTTATGCATTTTTCACGTTTTCTGCCTTCTCATCTGATCCTTCACTTTATATTCTTTCTTTTCCTTTGTGGCACATTCAGTTGCTGCCTGATTTTTATCTATTTCTGGTTTGATTTCTATTCCCACTTGACACTGATATGCCTCTGCTAAGCAGGGGAGTCATCTTAGACTTATTCTCCTCATGTTTAAAAAGTTTCACTATGTTTGGGTATTGTGAGTTCAGCAAATATGTATACAGTCTAATGATTGCAGATCTATACATGTAATCAGTTTCAATGAGGCCCATCCATCATTCAGAACAGGGAACATATAGTCTTGGTATACAATCATTTTTATAAATTATTTGATAAGGATGAAGTATCCTTCTTGTTTTCCTGACCAACCAATCCAACACCGTTTGGGGTCAGTCAGTCATTCCAAAACTAAGTTAGGACAGGAACAGCAAATTGGTTTATAGCTTGAACTTTGCTCCTATATGTCAGAGCTGTTTTCAGTATTAATTTTAGTCTCTTCCAGCCTCTTTCTCGTTATCATTTTTGATTTTTTAATTACTTTCATTGTATGTAGGCAATCAGTCCTGGTGCATTATGACTACCAGCACTGGAAGCTAGACTGACCACAGCAGCTCAGATCCCCATCCATCTACAGGTGGCTTCAATGGTGACACCACCACAGGCAGCACTGGCACCCTGCACGTCTGGGTCAAAACCTGTCAGCATTACCTCCACTACTACTGCACTACCTGCTCCACCTGTGCCAGGTAGTGCTATCCTGGGGCTGGTATAATGGTAATCATGGGGAGTAGTGCCAGTGGAGGAGGTGATTATGTCACCAAACAAGGGCTGGTTAAGGAGATTATGGATAAGGGCATCGACACCCACAGTGACTGTATGGAAGGGATTGTGGAGTGAATCTTATCCACACATTGTCAGTGTTTGATTCACAAAGCACATTTCTCTTCCTTCATGCATTTGTCATGCACCCTTCAAATTTCTGACAACTAGTGTGCATGTCTACAGTATATTACATAAAGTAGCTAGGTGTTTGAATCCAGAATTGTGTACAAATGTTGATTTATTTTACATATATAATCTTACCTTGTGAAGAAGCTGGTAGATCTGGTACTCTTCCAACACCATCCTGCTTATTTCTGTCCAACAAACTGATGCACACAACATACATGGTTAGAAACTTATAAACAGAAATTATTGTTCTGTCCTCATTATTTGCACACTGAGCAGTAAAGACTAGTGTTACTTCTCATCCTATGTTAAACAACTCAAAACATATTTATGCATGTGCTAATATTTTGCCATTGGTGGCTCAACTAATCTTGGCAGTAAAGTACATCAGAAAGTGATTCTGACAGATTGAAATAATGTAAATGGCCTCTAATAATTGTATATTTTATTGAATTATTGTATCACTGAAATGAGGAGTCCATTATAATCCAGTCAGTATATTCCTGTATGTAACTGAGTGTGGGACTCTCTACCATTTTCCATCCAAATGTTTCATTGAACTGGTACAATTACAGACATATTTGCAGACTAGTATTACTGAGTACAGCGCATATCTTTTGCATGTATGCCTTGCACACTGTATACATAACACAGAGAGCTGTCACTGATGCACACATAAATTCAAGACTTACTTGCAATAATCTGGAAATGAACAATTAGGACTGCATGGCTGGCACTCCAATGTGTGACATGCATCACTGTCCCTCAACACTTACCTGTTCAATACCCCTCACTGTTACACACATGTATATAATTCCCTACCATGACAATTAATGTAAAGTAACCCATATCACTTTTCAGTCATCAACATAACAGTTTGGAATAACACCTGAAATGACTTTGTCCAATTGCGCTGCATTATACTTAGGCAATGTTTATTCATACTCCATGTCATGCTCAGTGGTTTAATGTACTTCTGATGAGATGTTTGACTTATCGATACAGTATGTTGTGAGTTCTCATCAACCCTTTGATATTGTCTATTTTACATACCACATTGCATATTCCTCAAACACGTGCCATGCATCTTACAGCTATGTGCAGTTTGACAGTTGCAATAATACTTCTTCTGTGGTGTCATTTGTTAATACACATCTCTAGAGTATTTGAATTTAGACAGGCCATGTTTTGAATCCAGCAATGTACACCTTGTATTAAAGTGTCAGAAAGGAGTTACAGGCAGTACTGACTTGTCCAACAGATATGTACAAGTCCACTTAGTGGAATATTTACACAGGAGAGGGGTCGTCCAACTCTTATACTGCCTTTTAGTGAATATATATGAATTGCAACACACTGCACAGGCTGACCTTTCAAATGAGTGATTTCTGATAACTGTGATAAGACTTCTCCTGTGGCGTTGCAGTTAATGCACTACTCTACAATGTGTCAACTCGGATAGGTAGATGTTTGCATTTAGCAATGGCTGCCTAGTATGAGTTTGTCAGAAAATACCAACAGGCAAGGCTGGCTTATCCAATATATCTGATCTGAACAGTTTCCCTTAGTGTAAGATTTACACAGGGACCTCCAAGTGTTGTACTCCCTTTTGGGGAAAACATATTCATTCCTACACACTGCTCAGGTTATCCCTTCAGATGTTTGCTTTCTGACAGCTGTAGTATGGCTTCTTCTGTAGCATCAGCAGTTAATATACATCTTGACAGAATTTGGTCTGGATAGGCAGATGTTGAAATCTGCTAATGTGTAACTATTCTCAGTGTTTAAGAAAACACTGGCTGGCAGGACCAACTTACTCAACAAATGTGATGTGAATAACTCAACCTAGTGGTAACAGTCATGTGGCTAAAGGATTGAAATACCCAATACACCTTTTTAAGGGAAGAAAAATGCAATTCAACACACTGCTCAAGTTATCCCTTCAAGTGGGCGCTTTCTGACAACTGTGATATGACATCTTCTATGGCTTCACTAGATAATGCACAGTTTTAGAGAACGTGGACTTAAATAGCTGAGTTCAAATCTGCCAATGTCTAACCACTGTGTGTGTAGGAATATAGTGACAAGCAGAAGAGGCTTACTCAGCATAGGTGTTGTGCATAATTGAGTCTTGGTGGGATGTTTATATGGCTACAGGATTTTGATCCATCAACCCTCCCTTATCAAATTATCCCTACTCATATGTTCTTTCTGATATCTGTGACAGGACTTTTTCTGTGGTGTTGGCAGGTAATATACAGCTCTACAGAATACGGAATTAGGCAGATGTTCAAATTTTATTTATTTATTTTATTTATTTATTTATTTAAATTTGTTGACCGGGAGTGTCCGACTGGACGTGGGTCCATTTTCAGCGGAGACCCGGGGAGAAAAGCTCCACAGTAAAATAAACAGACAGTAGTTACATTGGATTATATAGCTATTAACAATGTAACATAGAAATTACTTACAATATATTTACAGATGAACAACATAGTACATCAGTAGACAACTAGAATCTTTATCTGTTAAGTACATAACAGGCATTAACAAATGTAACCATGAGAAGTTCCTGCTGTATAATAAGTACTAGGCTTATGAGCATCTGAGCTTGCTATCATCAAGGTAGTTAGTGGTGGTGAAAGAAAGGTAGTAGTTGGATGGGGTGGATGATATTAAATCTATATCTATGATATTCAAATCTGTGAATGTGTAAACAAATGCTAACAGACATGAAAATATTACTTAAATCAGGTGACAGGTAGCATTCAGCTTAGGGGTAACCTTTCCACAGGTAAAGGGTTTTAACTCTCCAATGAACTTGCACATTCAAACACCCTGCTCAGGATAGCCCTTCTAATGTTTGCTTTCTAACCACTGTAATAGGAACTTTTCTGTAATGTCAACAGTTATTGCATGGCCTAGAGGCTGAAAATCAGGTGGATACAGGTTTGAATCTGACAGAGTGCAAGTAGTATAGGTTCGTAGGTTCATAGGTTCATACTAGGCTATCTGCCCTGAGGCAATTATAAGTCTAGCCCGATTCTGTATGGCTTACGCCACCCCTTGATTTGATTATACTGTGCCCTTTTTAAGGTTTAGTTTACTGTGCCTCTGTCTAATAGTGACACAGGAGTAATCCCTGGGACAAACCTACAATCCCCCATCCACCTATCGAGATTCTTCTTGAAGAGATTCAGTGAGGTGCTCTGCCTCACATGAACTGGAATTCTATTCCAGAGCGAAGGGAGCCACTGGGTTATGAACTTGTCCCTCCAGCAAGTTCTATTTATTTCTGTGCTGAGGTTCAAGTCCCTCGAGCATGTGGTTCTAAGGGATTTAGATTTACTGAGGTGGAGCATGTCCATTATTTCTGGATTTGACATAGCTTTGTATGTCAGGCATAGATTGCCTCGAAGTAGGCGGTATGCAACTGAGTAGAGCTGGAGTTTTTTTAACCGAGCAGCATATGGCATCTGTTTGAGACCCTTGATCCTCTTGGTGAGATACTTTTGGGGTCTTTCTAATTGCTGCAGGTGTCGGGTAAGGTACATCCCAAAAGGGGCATTGTATTCTATGATGGGCCTGATGAGGGATGAATAAAGGGGCACGATTACCTCTCTTGATCTAGATGTGAAACCCTTCATGATGAGGTGGGCTATGTAGAAGGTCTTTCTAACCACTTTGGCAATGTGGTTTTCAAAGGAGAGATTGCTATCAACTTGGGTCCCCAGGTCCCTAATAACTTTCTCTGTACTTAATGGTGCCTTCTGTGTGGAGTTTGCATGTTCTCCCTGTGTTCGCGTGGGTTTCCTCTGGGTACTCTGGTTTCCTCCCACATTCCAAAGACATGCATCTGGAGCATTTCTCCCCGGGCCTCCGCTGAAAACAGACTCTGTGGAACCTAGTCGGACATTCCCGGTCAACAAATGTTAAATAAAAATAAAATAAAATA
Source organism: Protopterus annectens (assembly GCF_019279795.1). NCBI lineage: Eukaryota > Metazoa > Chordata > Ceratodontiformes > Protopteridae > Protopterus > Protopterus annectens. The sequence goes on from NC_056730.1 coordinate 208,823,363, forward strand.
AATAATGGGTTTCCGCCTATGTGGTAATTTGTAGATGTTTGCATTTAGCAATGGCTGCCTAGTATGAGCTTGTCAGAAAATACCAACAGGCAAGGCTGGCTTATCCAATATATCTGATCTGAACAGTTTCCCTTAGTGTAAGATTTACACAGGGACCTCCAAGTGTTGTACTCCCTTTTGGGGAAAACATATTCATTCCTACACACTGCTCAGGTTATCCCTTCAGATGTTTGCTTTCTGACAGCTGTAGTATGGCTTCTTCTGTAGCATCAGCAGTTAATATACATCTTGACAGAATTTGGTCTGGATAGGCAGATGTTGAAATCTGCTAATGTGTAACTATTCTCAGTGTTTAAGAAAACACTGGCTGGCAGGACCAACTTACTCAACAAATGTGATGTGAATAACTCAACCTAGTGATAACAGTCATGTGGCTAAAGGATTGAAATACCCAATACACCTTTTTAAGGGAAGAAAAATGCAATTCAACACACTGCTCAAGTTATCCCTTCAAGTGGGCGCTTTCTGACAACTGTGATATGACATCTTCTATGGCTTCACTAGATAATGCACAGTTTTAGAGAACGTGGACTTAAATAGCTGAGTTCAAATCTGCCAATGTCTAACCACTGTGTGTGTAGGAATATAGTGACAAGCAGAAGAGGCTTACTCAGCATATGTGTTGTGCATAATTGAGTCTTGGTGGGATGTTTATATGGCTACAGGATTTTGATCCATCAACCCTCCCTTATCAAATTATCCCTACTCATATGTTCTTTCTGATATCTGTGACAGGACTTTTTCTGTGGTGTTGGCAGGTAATATACAGCTCTACAGAATACGGAATTAGGCAGATGTTCAAATTTTATTTATTTATTTTATTTATTTATTTATTTAAATTTGTTGACCGGGAGTGTCCGACTGGACGTGGGTCCATTTTCAGCGGAGACCCGGGGAGAAAAGCTCCACAGTAAAAAAAACAGACAGTAGTTACATTGGATTATATAGCTATTAACAATGTAACATAGAAATTACTTACAACATATTTACAGATGAACAACATAGTACATCAGTAGACAACTAGAATCTTTATCTGTTAAGTACATAACAGGCATTAACAAATGTAACCATGAGAAGTTCCTGCTGTATAATAAGTACTAGGCTTATGAGCATCTGAGCTTGCTATCATCAAGGTAGTTAGTGGTGGTGAAAGAAAGGTAGTAGTTGGATGGGGTGGATGATATTAAATCTATATCTATGATATTCAAATCTGTGAATGTGTAAACAAATGCTAACAGACATGAAAATATTACTTAAATCAGGTGACAGGTAGCATTCAGCTTAGGGGTAACCTTTCCACAGGTAAAGGGTTTTAACTCTCCAATGAACTTGCACATTCAAACACCCTGCTCAGGATAGCCCTTCTAATGTTTGCTTTCTAACCACTGTAATAGGAACTTTTCTGTAATGTCAACAGTTATTGCATGGCCTAGAGGCTGAAAATCAGGTGGATACAGGTTTGAATCTGACAGAGTGCAAGTAGTATAGGTTCGTAGGTTCATAGGTTCATACTAGGCTATCTGCCCTGAGGCAATTATAAGTCTAGCCCGATTCTGTATGGCTTACGCCACCCCTTAATTTGAGTATACTGTGCCCTTTTTAAGGTTTAGTTTACTGTGCCTCTGTCTAATAGTGACACGGGAGTAATCCCTGGGACAAACCTACAATCCCCCATCCACCTATCGAGATTCTTCTTGAAGAGATTCAGTGAGGTGCTCTGCCTCACATGAACTGGAATTCTATTCCAGAGCGAAGGGAGCCACTGGGTTATGAACTTGTCCCTCCAGCAAGTTCTATTTATTTCTGTGCTGAGGTTCAAGTCCCTCGAGCATGTGGTTCTAAGGGATTTAGATTTACTGAGGTGGAGCATGTCCATTATTTCTGGATTTGACATAGCTTTGTATGTCAGGCATAGATTGCCTCGAAGTAGGCGGTATGCAACTGAGTAGAGCTGGAGTTTTTTTAACCGAGCAGCATATGGCATCTGTTTGAGACCCTTAATCCTCTTGGTAAGATACTTTTGGGGTCTTTCTAATTGCTGCAGGTGTCGGGTAAGGTACATCCCAAAAGGGGCATTGTATTCTATGATGGGCCTGATGAGGGATGAATAAAGGGGCACGATTACCTCTCTTGATCTAGATGTGAAACCCTTCATGATGAGGTGGGCTATGTAGAAGGTCTTTCTAACCACTTTGGCAATGTGGTTTTCAAAGGAGAGATTGCTATCAACTTGGGTCCCCAGGTCCCTAATAACTTTCTCTGTACTTAATGGTGCCTTCTGTGTGGAGTTTGCATGTTCTCCCTGTGTTCGCGTGGGTTTCCTCTGGGTACTCCGGTTTCCTCCCACATTCCAAAGACATGCATCTGGAGCATTTCTCCCCGGGCCTCCGCTGAAAACAGGCTCTGTGGAACCTAGTCGGACATTCCCGGTCAACAAATGTTAAATAAAAATAAAATAAAATAAATAATGGGTTTCCGCCTATGTGGTAATTTGTAGATGTTTGCATTTAGCAATGGCTGCCTAGTATGAGTTTGTCAGAAAATACCAACAGGCAAGGCTGGCTTATCCAATATATCTGATCTGAACAGTTTCCCTTAGTGTAAGATTTACACAGGGACCTCCAAGTGTTGTACTCCCTTTTGGGGAAAACATATTCATTCCTACACACTGCTCAGGTTATCCCTTCAGATGTTTGCTTTCTGACAGCTGTAGTATGGCTTCTTCTGTAGCATCAGCAGTTAATATACATCTTGACAGAATTTGGTCTGGATAGGCAGATGTTGAAATCTGCTAATGTGTAACTATTCTCAGTGTTTAAGAAAACACTGGCTGGCAGGACCAACTTACTCAACAAATGTGATGTGAATAACTCAACCTAGTGGTAACAGTCATGTGGCTAAAGGATTGAAATACCCAATACACCTTTTTAAGGGAAGAAAATGCAATTCAACACACTGCTCAAGTTATCCCTTCAAGTGGGCGCTTTCTGACAACTGTGATATGACATCTTCTATGGCTTCACTAGATAATGCACAGTTTTAGAGAACGTGGACTTAAATAGCTGAGTTCAAATCTGCCAATGTCTAACCACTGTGTGTGTAGGAATATAGTGACAAGCAGAAGAGGCTTACTCAGCATAGGTGTTGTGCATAATTGAGTCTTGGTGGGATGTTTATATGGCTACAGGATTTTGATCCATCAACCCTCCCTTATCAAATTATCCCTACTCATATGTTCTTTCTGATATCTGTGACAGGACTTTTTCTGTGGTGTTGGCAGGTAATATACAGCTCTACAGAATACAGAATTAGGCAGATGTTCAAATTTTATTTATTTATTTTATTTATTTATTTATTTATTTATTTAAATTTGTTGACCGGGAGTGTCCGACTAGACGTGGGTCCATTTTCAGCGGAGGCCCGGGGAGAAAAGCTCCACAGTAAAATAAACAGACAGTAGTTACATTGGATTACATAGCTATTAACAATGTAACATAGAAATTACTTACAACATATTTACAGATGAACAACATAGTACATCAGTAGACAACTAGAATCTTTATCTGTGAAATACATAACAGGCATTAACAAATGTAACCATGAGAAGTTCCTGCTGTATAATAAGTACTAGGCTTATGAGCATCTGAGCTTGCTATCATCAAGGTAGTTAGTGGAGGTGAAAGAAAGGTAGTAGTTGGATGGGGTGGATGATATTAAATCTATATCTATGATATTCAAATCTGTGAATGTGTAAACAAATGCTAACAGACATGAAAATATTATTTAAATCAGGTGACAGGTAGCATTCAGCTTAGGGGTAACCTTTCCACAGGTGAAGGGTTTTAACTCTCCAATGAACCTGCACATTCAAACACCCTGCTCAGGATAGCCCTTCTAATGTTTGCTTTCTAACCACTGTAATAGGAACTTTTCTGTAATGTCAACAGTTATTGCATGGCCTAGAGGCTGAAAATCAGGTGGATACAGGTTTGAATCTGACCGAGTGCAAGTAGTATAGGTTCATAGGTTCATAGGTTCATACTAGGCTATCTGTCCTGAGGCAATTATAAGCCTAGCCCGATTCTGTATGGCTTACGCCACCCCTTGATTTGAGTATACTGTGCCCTTTTTAAGGTTTAGTTTACTGTGCCTCTGTCTAATAGTGACACGGGAGTAATCCCTGGGACAAACCTACAATCCCCCATCCACCTATCGAGATTCTTCTTGAAGAGATTCAGTGAGGTGCTCTGCCTCACATGAACTGGAATTCTATTCCAGAGCGAAGGGAGCCTCTGGGTTATGAACCTGTCCCTCCAGCAAGTTCTATTTGTTTCTGTGCTGAGGTTCAAGTCCCTCGAGCATGTGGTTCTAAGGGATTTAGATTTACTGAGGTGGAGCATGTCCATTATTTCTGGATTTGACATAGCTTTGTATGTCAGGTATAGATTGCCTCGAAGTAGGCGGTATGCAACTGAGTAGAGCTGGAGTTTTTTTAACCGAGCAGCATATGGCATCTGTTTGAGACCCTTGATCCTCTTGGTGAGATACTTTTGGGGTCTTTCTAATTGCTGCAGGTGTCGGGTAAGGTACATCCCAAAAGGGGCATTGTATTCTATGATGGGCCTGATGAGGGATGAATAAAGCGGCACGATTACCTCTCCTGATCTAGATGTGAAACCTTTCGTGATGAGGTGGGCTATGTAAAAGGTCTTTCTAACCACTTTGGCAATGTGGTTTTCAAAGGAGAGTTTGCTATCAACTTGGGTCCCCAGGTTCCTAATAACTTTCTCTGTACTTAATGGGTTTCCGCCTATGTGGTAATTTGTGGGCACATTGTTTGTGTCAAAGGGTTTGTTTGTGTCAGCTAGAGAGTTGATTATGGCGCCCAGTTTGCAGTCGTCTGCGAACTTGGTGAACCATGGTCCTCCCACGTTTGCCTGTACCTCAGAAAAGTATATACCGAACAAGAGTGGTTCCAGGACAGAACCCTGTGGGACACCACTTGCGAATGGTTTTGAGTCTGACATGGCTCCAGCAACTCTCACTCTGTGGGTTCTGTCTTTGAGCCAGTTTGCGACCCATCTTGTGACATAGGGGTTTATATTTAAGCTGGATAGCTTATCTATGATGCCCGAGTGGGGTATTGTGTCAAATGCCTTTGCAAGGTCCAGATAGGCTGTGTGGGCTACCTTCCCTCAATCTATGGCTTTAGTGACTGTTTCGAAGAAGTCAACCAGGTTCAAAAGACAGTATCTGCTTTTGACAAAGCCGAACTGGGTAGGATCTAGTGTCTGTAGGTCCCCAATGTCTTTGTTTATGAGCTCCATGATGATCCTCTCCATAGCCTTGCAGACTAAGCTAGTCAGGCTTATGGGGCGATAGTTTCCAGGGTCCATAGAGGCTCCACCTTTGTGGAGTGGGACCACTGTTGCTGTACGCCATTCTGTGGGCACATATCCTGTAGTGAGGCTGAGATTGTATAGCTGTTTTATTTGAGGGATTAAGTCCTCTTGGAGTTCATGTAGGACACAACCTGAGACACCATCTGGTCCCATGGAAGCAGCGTTTTTTGCTTTGGAGAGGGCAGCCTTCACCTGAGCATCAGAGATGTTTGGGAGGCAGCCCTCTGCTGGGATAGATACTTGCTCTTTTGGGGTGGGGTGGAGAAGTTTGCATTGAACCTGTCTGCCAGGATATTGGCGATGTCTGTGGGTTCAGTGTATTTTTTGTCGTTTAGAATCAACTCAGAACAAGTCTGGGAGTTGCATCCCAGGTTTCTAACATAACTGAAAAAAGCCTTATGATTGTCTTTGGTGTGCTGTGCAATTTTCTCTCGAAGCTGACCTTGGAGGATTTTATGAGGGATTGTAATTTTTTGCTAGTACTGATCAGAGATGCCTTCCCTATTAGGGATTTTGCTCTATCATGTAGTAGCTTCCTCATTCTGTTGTACAGTTTATTTATGGCAGGGGTCTACCAGACTGGATGCCTGCCTTTGGATGATTGGGTCTTGGTTTTGTTTGGGATAGCATGATCCATGCATTCCTGGAGATGTCCGTAGAATGCGTTTATATAGGATTCTGCAGTTTGGGCCGTAGTTTCCACTGGCCCTGGGGCCTTGAAGGATTCCACTTCAGTTTTGAGAAGTGAAAAGTTCGCTTTTGAGAAGTTTTTCACTGTGGTTTTCTGGGCTGGGGGTGGGGTCGGGATGTGGACATCCAGTGAAATTAATTTATGGTCTGATCTTACCAATGAGGGATATACTTCTGGTGTGGAGCATAGAGTCCCCATGTTGGTAATGATCAGGTCTAGTATGTTGTCCCCTCTTGTGGGAGTGGTGACTAGTTGTTCCATAGCATTTGAGTTTATAATTTCCAGGAACCTTTGGGCTAAGCTGCTGGGGCTTGAGTAGTGCTCCCAGTCAATGTTTGGGTAGTTGAAGTCACCCAATATAATGGTGTTCGGAGAGATCTTCATGTTTTCCAATGTTTTCTGGAAAGCCGAGTGGGATTCCTGACTTTGAGAGGGTAGTCTGTAGGATGCTATAAACTGAAAAGCAGTCTTGCCCACTGTTAGTTGCACATGGATGGTCTCTGATACTTCGTGCAATGCCACTAACCTGGAGGTGTGGATATCCTTGATAAATATGGAAACTCCCCTTCCTTTTGTGGTTCGGTCCGGGTTTTGGGGCTGAAAAGCATGATATGAGGTATAGCCTGGTAGTGCTGGGGTGCTCTCTGGAGCCTTGAACCAGGTTTCTGTCACTGCACAGATATCGATGTTCTCCATACTGAGGAGAGCTTTGAGTACGTGCATCTTGAGGTTAAGACTTCTGGCATTTAGCAGCATTACCCTTAGTTTCTTGTTCCTTGTGCTGTCTATGGGGGTGGGTTTGACTTTTGAGCCTTGCCTAAAAAAGGCACTATGGGGGTGGCAAGAGCCTTTGCCAATATCCGAAAGCCCAGTGGTGACAGGTGCAAGCCGTCCCTAGCGAAGCAATGTGGCTTGTCAAGCATGTCATCCCAGGCTGACAGACACTGGACCCCCTTTGAATGACACCAAAATTTTAGCCAATTGTTAAAATCGATCATTTTGTCTTTGTACTGTGGCATCATTCTAGGTGAGGGTAAGATGCTGCTCAAGGTCAGGGTCATACCAGCCTGGGCTACATGATCAGAGAGCTCCTCTATGTCTCTTTTCATGTAGTCCAGGGAGGTACGTCTCAGGTCATTCACACCAGCATGTACAATGACTGAGTCATATTTGTATTTGCTTTGGAGTGACCTGAGTGCTTGCATTATGTGGCGGATCCTAGCACCTGACAGGCAGCTCACCGTGACCTTCTCTTTATTCAGCCTGGTGAGTGGGACGTCAGTGTGTCTGACAATAGAGTCACCTATTACAAGAGTATCAGGTGTGTTATTCAACCTTAAGGGCTGTGGCTGCTTGGCACACTGACTTTGTGGGCTATGTGTTGTGCGTGTTTTGTTTTGAGGTAGCGTTTGCTTGGATGTCTGCTTTGGAGGTCTCCGTTGCTTAGGTAGATTTTTATTTAGAGCCTCCGAGTATGTTTTTGTGTATTTATGTGTTTGGTTCGCTGATGTGGTAGGACTATGTGATACTGGAATTGTGTTGTGTGAGGTTACCTTCCCCTCCTGACTGGTTACACCAGTTTTGAGAGGAGAGAGCTCAGCCTCCAGTTTGGCTAAATAGTTGCATCTCTCACATATATTTGAACCTGTTTGGAGGAGGAGAGGGTTGTCCATGTACATGAGACAGTTGTAACATTGCCTCAAAATTCCCAGATTCACCAGCTGGACTGGAGAGGAAACCATTGACTGACCTTTGGACATGCTAGAGTAATATAGGGAAACTGAATTTAAGACGGACCAATAGGGGACAGGGTAATCGTAGAGAGTATAAGAGTAAGTAGTGCTTATGGTTTAATAGTGCTAACTTGTAGGATTACTTAATTGGACCAGTGAAGGGCCTTAGAATGAGAATATGGTGTTTAAATTGAGAGATAGAGCAGTTCTAAGGGAAAAAGTGAAGAGCAGACTTTGTGGAGCCAGGAATAGTTTAAACCCAATTAGGTGGTGCTGCCCGCTGCTGCGCTATGCACAAAATGCGCAAAACCACGCAAAAGAGGGTTTTAAGAGAGGAAGATGAAGGAGTTTTGGAATTGACCCAAAATGGCCAATAAAACTACAATTTCAAGTCAGTAACCACTCCCACAGGGGTAGGCAGGCTGCTCAATGTTTTTCACTGCCACTGATCAACAGAGAGACTTCCCTTTAGCCCAGGCAAAAAATGGCCTCACAGAAACTTACAAACAGTTCAAGAACAGCAAGCCTGTAACTGAACTTTTTTAAATCTCAGAAAAGTGGGAAAAAAGCAAGATTTTTTTTTTTTGTTTTTTTGTTTTTTGCAGAGATAGCAGAGGTTCACAAGTATTAACAAGTTATAACAGTGCAGTAAATTACCCCACACAAGAGTGCTAGGCCAAAGACAGATAAAATGCAAGTTTTGAGAAAAAAACGATTTTAAAAATAAGTGCAAACAGGAAATTCAGCAAACAGCTTTACGTTGTGCTCTAAATACAGTTACTAATGCAGAAATCAAGTTTAACAAGCCAGAAAATGCTCAAAATAGGCGGCTATGCAGAAAACTGTAGCAAATAAACAGAGGAAAAATACTTAAAATCTCAAAAGTGGCTCCTTTCTTCTCTCAGCGTTTTCTCCTCTTGGTGGGTGCTTCACCAACAGCCAACAAGCCTGAAAAGATGCCAAAACCATGAGGCAACCAGGTTTTAAGAAAGGAAGATGAAGGAGTTTTGGAATTGACCCAAACTGGCCAATAAAACTACAGTTTCAAGTCAGTAACCACTCCCACAGGGGCAGGCAGGCTGCACAATGTTTTTCACTGCCACTGATCAACAGAGAGATTTCCCTTTAGCCCAAGCAAAAAATGGCCTCACAGAAACTTACAAACAGTTCAAGAACAGCAAGCCTGTAACTGAACTTTTTTAAATCTCAGAAAAGTGGGAAAAAAGCAAGATTTTTTTTTTTGTTTTTTTGTTTTTTTCAGAGATAGCAGAAGTTCACAAATATTAACAAGTTATAACAGTGCAGTAAATGACCCCACACAACAGTGCTAGGCCAAAGACAGATAAAATGCAAGTTTTGAGAAAAAAACGATTTTAAAAATAAGTGCAAACATATATTAACAGATGATGACAGGCAGAACTGCCTTACTGCACAGATGGTATGTGCACATATCCACTTAGTGCTAACATTTACACATGGAGAAGGTTATAATCCCCCAGTTGCTGTACTCTCTTTTGAGGGAAGCCATATGCAGTTCAACACACTCTTCAGACTGACACTTGAGCTGAGTGCTTTCTGACATCTCTGCTATGACTTATTCATGTGCATCTTCTGTTAGTGTACAAGTGTAGAGACCGTACGAGTTACATAGATGGGTGTTTGAATCTGGCAGTGTGTACCTCCAATGGCTATGTATGAAACCAGCTGGTAGGCTCTTCTGGCTTACATGGAAAATGTGATTATGTAGAATTCTATTTAAGGGAGACATTTATACAGGGGAGGCGTTTGCTATGTTAAGTACTGTACTACCTTTTGAAATTCCAACAAAGTGCTCAGGTTATCCCTTCAAGCGTGTGCTTTCTGACAACTGTGATATGAGTTCTTCTGTGGTGTCATCAGTTAGTGCACAGGTCTAGAAAATGATGATTTAGATAGGCAGATGATCAAATCCAGTCGTGTGTAACATGCATTACGGTGTTCAAAATCAGGTAGTAACAGACAAAAATGGTTTACTCAACAGATGTAGATATGTACAATGCTATAGTGTCAACACAGTCACAAGTGTGGTGTTCTGATTCCAGGTGATAGACGTCCTTATAAGGCAGTGCATGTGCATTCAGACACACTACTCATGTTATCTTTTCAACTGTCTTCCTTCTTACAACTGTGTTATGACTTCTTCTATCACATTCAGCAACAACTTCACAGGTCTATTGTTTGACATAGGCATGTGTTCACACCCAGCATTGTGTACCTTGTATGAGTGTGTAAAAATAAAATGAGAACATTGGTAACATGCATGAACACCTTACTTGACAGATATAATGTTTGATTATATATTTTTTTTAATGACTGGGTGATCTTGATCCCATAGATGCTGTACTTTCTTGTGAGTATATTTAGTTTAATGATGCATGTCTTGCATTTTTCATTGAGTGACTGTTAGCACAAAGTAGCATAAGCAATGAAGGTCAAGGGATAGCAATTATCATTTCTCATCCTGTGGGAAAATCTAATTAGAATTTCATTTGGCAACATGGCCATGCTAGAAGTTGTGCAATGAAGTTTAAAGACAATGCCCTTGTGCACATCAAAATTGTTAAAGGCTTGTGTACAAAATATGTCATTGCTAGCTGATCCTAGAGTTTACTATCAACTTGATGAAATTTTGCAACTGTCTGTGAGGTATGCTGAGCATTGCGATCCAAGTATTACTGTGTTTGTTGCACAATGCTCAATTCAGTAGTCTGTTTCCAAAAGTGTGTACATTAAAAATTAAGCACTGTGAGCACTCTGAAGTTTAATTAGTTTAAACTGATAGAGAGTGGACAGGGTCCAACTATTCAGGTCAAAACAACTAGAAAAAATATGAAAGAATACTCTTTTGAGCTAAGCTAAAATATCAAGCAGTAGTAGTAAGAAATATTTGTAAATTAAATGCCAAACAGTAATGCAATCAAAATTTCTTCACTTTTGCGAATAAAAACAACTTCATTCTCTTCATACCAAAACAATAAATGCCCTTTGAAGTAACAATAAAACATGGAACCCCAGTTCTCTCTGGAATGTTTATAAACTACTCAAAGGCTAAAATCCTAAGTGATAACCTGGAAAATTTTCAAGCTCCATAAATCCTGAGAACACTGCTTACTACACAGAACTGTTCAAAGAAACTCTATACACGCATGGTAGTAACTGGAAAGAGGCAGCTGTACTCACCAGACAGAAGTGCAGAACTAACCCAAAAAACAAGCTACCCTGGCAGAACACAATATCAACAAGCTGTATAACGTAAGGAAGAAAACTGTGGCAAAAGTTTGGAGGTATAGCACACAGCAGGATGAAAGCACTGCCATCAAACTTAACAAAAAACTTAAGGACAAAGTCTACCATCCCAAAATACACTCAGGAGGCCAAGTTCGCAGATGACTGCAAGCTGGGAGCCATTATTAACTCCCCAATTGATGCAGACACCCTACAGAAAGGCCTCACTGAGACCAATGACTGGTGTCAAAACCATGGCCTTAAGCTATACACCAAAAAAATGTGTCATCATCCTCTTTGGTAAAAATACAGTTCCCACTAATTACCGCATTGACTGGAGCTCACTATACAGTGAAGGTGTTATCAGAGATCTGGGGATATAGGTTTAACGCAACCTCTCCTTTGACTACCAAACTGCCACTGTGGTCAGAAAGTCCCTCTGTGTGGCATATCTCATTGCCAAGGGTTTTGCATCTAGAAAGAAAGAGGTCATTGCCTCTCTCTCTACTCTTCCCTCATTAGACCAATCATCAAGTATAATTCCCCATTTAGCATGTTCCTCACCAGACACCTGCAACAGCTGGAGAGGCCACAGAAGTACCTCAGAAAGAAGATCCTAGGTTTTAAACACATGTCTTACATGGACAGACTCAAAAGACTCCAGCTATTCTCTTGTCTCATATTGCCTACTTACAGGTGATCTCTACTTGACTTACAAATTCATGTCTGATCCAGCTCTCTTAGAAATGCTGCATCTAAAGAAATCCCAGTCCCTCCGCACCACATGCCCCAGAGACCTTAACCTCATTACCACAATCAACAGAACATGTTGGAGGGACAGGTTCCTCACCCAGAGACTGCCCATGTTGTGGAATAGACTTCTCATACATGTCAAGGAGAACACCTCACTGTCCCTCTTCAAGAGAAATCTTGATGAGTGGATGGGTAATAGAAAGGTCACCCTGGGGATCACTCCAGTGGCTCTACTTGATAGAGGAATTGGGAACTAATTTAGGGTGGCATGATGCCAGGGCACTTCTATGGGCTAGGCTTGTAAAGGCTCCAGGGCCATGTGCCTAGTACTCACCTATGAACCTATGAACCTATATGGGGTAAATTTGGTCTCCTAGGCCAAGGGCAACTACAAGGCATTCATTAGCTATGTCCACAACTTCAAATGCAATACACAATTGTGTGTGGACCTGATTGTTAATGAAGCCACCTATACTGAGCCAGAAGATATAGCAAACCTACTGGCAGACAAATTCACCTCTATCTTTATCCCTCTCTACTCCTCAACCTTCCATCAGGAAATACAATCAAGTATAACTCCCCATACTATCACTAAGGAACAGGTCATCAATGTTCTCTCTAAGGCCAAGAACACTGCATCAATGGGCCCAGGCAGTATGTCAGGATGTCTTCTAAATAGCATGAAACATGACCTATCAGGCCCTCTGGAATTGCTATTTAACTATAGCCTCCAAATAGGTGTTGTGCCTCATGAATGGAGAACAGAATCAGTCACTGCTCTACATAAAGGTGGCCCTGGAGACTACATACCCATAAGTTTCACTATTCTCATATGCAAAGTTATGGAAATAACTATCATACACATTATTATTAATGATATAGGAAACCTCCAGACACAGGACTCAACTCAAGTATGGTTTCATCAAGGGAAGGTCATGCCTATACAACCAGGTAGACTTCTTTGAGAAGGCCACCAAAGCAATGGATTAGGTGAAACTGGTTCACACTGTCCACCTTACCCTTGCCAAGGCATTTGACATAATAACCCACTTGGATATTGTTGACAGACTCAAGAGGTTAGGTATAAACCCTTATGTTACCCATGGCTAGCCAGCTGTCTCACAGACAAGACCCAGAATGTTAGAATGGTGGAATCCACCTCTGCAAAGAGGCCAGTCACAAGCAGAGTCCCTCAGTGATTGGTCTTGGGGCCATTCCTTTTTGGCATTTACCACTCTGAAGTCAAGACCAGTGTCAAGGGCCTCTGGTTAATTAAATTTCCAGATGATTGCAAATTAGGAGCAGTCATAGAATCCCCCACTGGAACAAATGATCTCGAGGAAAGGCTGGCACAGGCAAATAACCTGTGTTACAGTCATGGACTAAAACTAAATGCCAAGAAATGTATAATAGTATCCTTTGGGAAGTCATGCACCCCTACTAATTATCATATGGACAATACACCCCTAAGGCTGGACCCAGTAGTCAGGGACAGCAATCTAGCCTTTGACCATCACGTGTCTACAGTAGTGAGGAAATCATTCTATGTTGTGCAACCTAAAAACAAAAGTATGGCATCTAAGTCCAAGGAAGTCATTGTTCTACTGTATTCAGTATTAATCAGACCTATCATTGAGTACAATACCTCCTTTGCTATGTGCCTAACCAGGCATATTCAACAACTGGAACATCTACAGAGGTTTCACACTAAAAATAATATTGGGTATAACATGTCCAATGCAGACCTTCTAAAGGCCATAGTTGTATTGGCATACCCTGCATTCTGCTGCCTACAGGCTGTTGAGGGAAGGTCTATGCCTGCCATAAAAGTTATTGTTAGACTTTACTCTGATGGATCTCCTGTATATCTGCAAAACAAACAACAAAATAATTATCCATTCAAAAGACTTAAACCTTGCCTGTGATATAAATAGGACCTGCTGAAAAAATAGGTATGTATTCCAGAGAGTAACCCTTCTCAAAACAGGCCCTGTCATCCATGTGAAGGAGAGTTCCTCCATAACCCAATTCAAATGAAACTAGGACAGTTGGATGGGTAACAAGGAATTCATCCCTGGTTTGGCACCTACATCTCTACTGGACACAGGCAGCCTGTAAATCTTTCATCACCCAGGCCCCTACTTGTAAAGTACTTACACTTGTCAAGGATACTAGAACTTGTCAGAGATTTGAGATGCATGACTAGGCCAGAAAAGGTCCTTGTGGTCATTAACCTAGTAAAAACCTCTAAACCTATTTTATATATGCATGTGTGCATCAAGTATGTGTGTATATATATATATATATATATATATATATATATATATATATATATATATATATATATATATATATATATATATATATATATATATATATATATATTTTATATATATATATATATATATATATATATATATATATATATAACGAATTTCAGTATTTCAAAATTATAATAGCAAAGTCTTGAAATACCAATAAACCAGAAGCGCAAAATTCAAAATCCCAAAGTACGGAGATTTTGAATTAGCGCTTCTGGTGTTGTGGTGTGTGACTGGTAAGATGTGAGTTTGGGTATGTATGTATGTGTATGTGTGTTGGTTAGGGGCTTTAGTGTATGTCAGTGTGTGTGTTTTGATTGTGATAAGTGTGGTGGGTGTGTAAAATGTGTGGGAGTGAGTTACCTGTGTGTCTGATTGTGCGATCTCGGAGTTAGTATAAATAAGTAGGGGGTGTGGGGGGCCCAGCCCCCCACATGGGGGGTGCAGGGGGGCTTGTCCCCCTACTTATCTGTAGTGTAGGGTATTATATATGAATTGGGGGGAAGTTGTGTGAATGTGTTTGTGTGTGCCGTACCTGTAGTGTACCATCGGGATTTTGAATTTCACGGTTGTAGGGTTTCGGTAGTATTTCGGGATTACATAGTGAATCCATATATATATGTATATATATATATATGTATATATATATATATATATATATATATATATATATATATATATATATATATATATAAATTTTTTTTTCATATATATATATATATATATATATATATATATATATATATATATATATATATATTACTTAATTGTAATGGCAACTATATAAGGATAAAGTTAGGACATCATGTGTATTCCTTTTCTAGGCCACAAGCCATATACTATCTGCATTTAATATAACCTCTCAGTCTTGTACACTCTAATGATTGTGCAGGGCTGTTGGCGATACCAGACATTATAAAGTTATATCTTTCAAACAGTCTTGCATTTTTAATAAAAAATAGACAATAATATTCATTTACAGACTGTGCTTAGATTGTGTTTTAAGGGCCTGTGTTAGTGGGACAATTCCATGTTGAACTTCTAATGGCAAGTTCATTGCTTTCAATAATCTCAGGGATTCGATTACATTTTGTACAGATCATGCAACAGTGAACACGATTGTTCATATTAGTGCAACAAGCAGCATTGCTAATGAAATATAAAAGAGGCCAAGGTACACAACATAATGAGGAGCCTCACCTCAAGTGCAGAGCACAGACTTGTGGCCATGTTGTGGCAAGCAGTTATCTGTGCATGATTTAAACAAAAGCATGTACATGACAAACTACAGTCAGAGCTGAGTGTACGTGCAGTGCACACCATCAGATATGTAAAGCAGGTATACATGAGCAAGAGAAAGCCTAGCAACAAATGGACATTGAAGGTTGGTAGTGTGTAGTACAGTTGATTGAGTGAAATCATGGACATGTTGCATATTACTGGCAATGTGATTCACACTAACAAACAGTCATTATATGGTCAGCATAAAAACGTTTTGAAGGACAATACGCGCATTAATTCATATCATTCTACAGTCATGGACACATCTCACAAAATCCCAGTGCAGGAATTATGGACATACATATAATCGTGTGGACAAATGCACAAACTTAGCAAAAACTTTTACATGCTGTTCTTAGAGGCTGGAAAACTTGATACAATAACAGCTGCAGCAAAAGCATGCATGTTGTGAAGGGTATGATGCGAGACACAGAAAAATATGTCATTAGTGAACTATGCTGGAATGCAGGTCAGAAATCACTGACAGGGAGATAGGTCACCAGCAAGTATGTGCATGGCAGTATATGGGCACGTGTAAAAGTGAGAATAGCAATTCCTATGAAAGGGTCATATCAAAGCAGAATGGAGCACTAAAACATAAAACAACCACACTGACAAGACTGGGTGCATAGGGATAGTCCACGAAAAAGAAATACATTTTATTATGATTAAGCATTTTTGTCTGTATTCAAGTTGAATCAGATTTTATCAGAATCTGTCAAAAACAGCACCAAGTGTTCTATTTAAAGCAAGTAAAATAATCACATGAAAGCTGACCACTCTTTTCTTAAAGACACATAGATAGTTAAAAACTTTAACAAAATATGTATAAATATTCAGTCATTGATGAGTTTAAATAGCAGTAAAAATACAGAAGTATGTATAAAGAACTCCATTAAATTATACCAAAATGAATTGTGATGATAAAATATTACATAATGAAAGAAAATGTATACATATATATTTTCTTACAACAATGACAAACTGATATTTCAAAACAGTTACCCCCCAAACACTAACCAAGCCTGACCCTAGTTAGCTTTTCAAATAAAATTAGATCAAATACCTTGTTTTTATTTTATAACTTGTCTGCCTACAACCTCAAAATGCTGACAATAAAGATTGCATCTTTAATGAATTTATGAATTCCAAGAACCGTTGGGCAAAGATGTTGGTACACGAGTAGTTTTCCCAGTTAATGGCAGGGTAGTTGAAATCACCCAGTATTAGGGTGT
Organism: Protopterus annectens; assembly: GCF_019279795.1. Taxonomy (NCBI): domain Eukaryota; kingdom Metazoa; phylum Chordata; order Ceratodontiformes; family Protopteridae; genus Protopterus; species Protopterus annectens. The sequence continues at coordinate 208,840,103 of NC_056730.1, forward strand.
TTGGTTGTATCTTAATATTTTCCAGTATGTTTAGAAAGATGTAGTGAGAATCTTGGAGCATGGTGGGGGATCTGTAGCAAGCTGCAATTTGGATTGCAGTCTTACCTAGTGTTAGTTGCACCTGGAGAATTTCAGACGCATTGTGTTGGACAACTAGCCTGGTGGTATGAATATCCATGGTAAATATGGACACTCCTCCACCTTTAGTGTTTCATCCTGGTTTGGTGGCCGAAAAGTGTGGAAAGAGTTGTAGCCTGGTATTGAAGGGGTGCTGTCTGGAGCCTTGAACCAGGTCTCAGTTACTGCACAGATAGCGATGTTCTCCATTTTTAGGAGTGCCTCGAGAGAGTGCATTTTGAGGTTTAGACTTCTAGCATTGAGTAGCATTATCTTCAGAATTTGCACACTTGTACCTGTTACGTGTTTTGTCTTTTGAACTTTGCCTAAAAAAGGCACTATAGGGATGGCAAGAGCCTTAGCCAGTAACCTGAATCCCAGGGGCAACAGGTGCAGACCATCTCTCTGACAAAGCATCGTGGTCTATCGATCATGTTGTCCCAGGCAGACAGATACTGGATCCCCTTTGAATGACACCAGAAGCTTAGCCAATTGTTGAAGTCAATCATTTTGTCCTTATATTGTGGTATCATTCTGGGCGAAGGCAGGATGCTACTCAGGGCTAGGGTCATACCTGCCTGGGCCACATGATCTGTGCACACTTCCATGTCTCTTTTCATGTAGTCCAGGGATGTACGTCTGAAGTCATTCACTCCAATATGGACAATGACAGAGTCATATTTGTACTTGTTGTGGAGTGACTTGAGTGCATGCGTTATGTGGCAGATCCTGGCACCTGACAGGCAGCTGACTGTAATTTTCTCCTTGCTCAGCCTGGTGAGTGGGACATCAGTGTGCCTGACTATAGAGTCACCTATGACTAAAGTGTTAGGTATGTTGTCTTGCCTTAGGGGCTGTTGCTGGGTGGCACACTGGTGTTGTGAGCTATGTGACACTTTGGTTGTGATTGGTGTTTGTTTGCGTTTCAGCTTTGGAGGTCCTTGTTGCTTGGACAGGCTACAGTTAAGGGCCTCCGCATATGTGGATTTAATATTGCTATGTGTGGGTGTTGGTGATGTGGGTTTAGAAGGGCTATGTGTTGCTTGAGGTGTACTGCGGGTGTTAACCTTCTCCTGTTGACTATCTAGCACAATCTTGGGTGGAGATAGCTTTGCTTCCAGTTTGGCTATGTAAGTGCATCTCTCACAGGTTGTAGTGTTGGGTGGTAGGAGGAGAGGGTTGTCTGTGTACATGAGGCAATTGCTGCATTTCTACATGTGCCCAGATTCACCAGGTGGACAAGAGAAATCACTAGAAGCTGACCCTTGGACATGCCTGGTTTGGTGGTTTTTTTTTGTAAATTACAGGAGCTGTTTTCCCTTGACTTAGCAAGGTACTTTGTAATTATAGGCTGTTTAGTGCTTATGATTAATTTCTCTGTATTAACAAGGAGAGTTGAGTGTTTGTATTAGTTTAAGTCTTCCTAGTGCTTTCCAGCAGGTATTAGAGCAAGTGCTAATCACAGGAATGCTTAAAGGTAAGATGAAAAAAAAATGTTTTATCCTAAACACTGCATTGTGCACTGGAGAAGTTAGACGTGAAAGTAGGTAACTTAAGTTTTACCTGTCGAAAAAGTTACGTTTTAGTGGAGAGTCACTATTTTTAAAACAGCAAGATAGACTGAAAGGGGGTGGTCACTTTTGTATTCTGGTACTATGGAATACAGTAGGATGGCCAATAAAATTGTTGGCAAATAGCATTTTTTATCAAAATCATCAAGAAATGAACTATTGATTGGATTCAATGAAGGCTATACAACTAACAGAGGCTACTAATGTTACTTTCACTCTGTCAGAATCACTTTCTGAACTTTTGATTCCTCTTTTAGTACTGTATTACAATACTATATTGCAATTATTTCATTATTACATTAATTTTACTAATGAAATAATTATCCATACAATGTTCTGATTATGAAATGTGACGTGTTTTAATTTTAAAATCCCTCATGACATTAAAATAACAAAGTAGAGGAAAATTACATTATTACAGCACCTGTTGTATTGCTTTTACCATGATGTTAGATACTGTAACTCAAAAAATGTACACACTAGGTTTAAGAAGCTTCAAATGCTCTCCCTTTTAGTCATAGTTATGGACAATGTTTTTAATAAATGGCAATAATCTGCACCATAACTGATTGAGTAACAGTAGATATATTAGTGAACAACTTTTGTTTAATGACTTTGCCTCCCCACACACTCATACTCACATGCACATAAGCACAATGTGTGTGTGAGAGTATATAATCATTTGCCAACTGACACTTAAGCTAACCTTAACAACAGAAATAAAGACAATTTCCATGACTATATATGTAATTGGAAAACATATATATTTTCCCCTAACCTGAACAAAAACAAAACATTTATGTACGGGATCACCACATACTTCTTAATGGGATGGGGGTTCCCACTCCCCCTCACTTATATGCATAACAATTCAATAATTGTACTACCATTATGTAAGAGCTAAACTACCCACATAGCAATCCTGTTGAGCAGTATACATACAACCATTACAATGATCACCTTGTAGCATAGACAACTAAAACATACAGATTACCAAAGAAAGAAATGCAGTCATAAATATATATTTATGTGCTACATTTTTTCTGCAAACAGTTAGTTATGTTTGCATTGTCTTAATGTCCTTCTGTTCAAAGTGCCTTAGTGAAATGTGAGAGGCTAGATAAGTTATTTTAAACTCATTCTTATTTAGAGAAAGTGCCTTACATTAGCTTAAATATTCATGTTGGCAGTAGTAATTATTAATTTTACTCAGGTCAATAAATAATTTGGCATGAGTTACAAAAATAGTATTTTTGAAAAAAAAATACAATCTGATTAACTAGAAGATACATTTTCCCTGTTTGATAGTGATTTCATTTATTTTATTTAATAAGTGTATAGGTGAGCTGAATGCATCTGTTTTATGTCCAAGACCTAACCACAAGGCAGACAAAAAAAGAGATGTATAACATACAAGTAAAAATCAACACTTAAAATATGAGGGACAAAACAAAGTGCTCAGTAATGCAAATCAAACATTGCACTTACAGTTAATTAGTAAATTAATAGGATTTCAGATATTGCTTCAAGGATATATAAATAACTAAATAAATAAATAAATGCAACTGAGTCATTTTTTCTATATAAAACATATTTCTCCATTATGTATTTTAACATTTTAATTATACAACGACCCCCCATTAATATTCCAAAGCGTGCAGGCTGATTGGTCAGCGTGCCCATTGTAAATCAGACTTATACTAATGGAAAAAGGTCCGGTCGCCTGGACTTTTTCCATTAGTATAAGTCTTTTTTGTGTGTGTGTGTGTTGGACAGCAATGGAGAACGGAAGAGTTCCGTTGCTGTTATCTCGCTATGTTAAACGAGTTTATCATAGCGAGATATCTTTAAAAGAAGCAACAGAGTTGCCTTTTTTTAAGATATCTCACTATGTTAAACTCATTTAACATAGCAAGACACATTTTAAAAAGCAATGGAGATCTTCCTTTCTCTGTTGCTTACACACACAGCTCTGATGTACTGCATAATCATACACATGCGCAGTGCATCAGAACTGCCGCAGAATACTGGACAGCTGCAGAAGGGCAGCAAGGAGGCATTATACAATGCCATCATTTAAGAAAAGCAAGTATTTTTTTTCTTAAATAATGTCATTGTATAATAGCAATAACCCACTTCTGGATGTGGGTAATGCTGGATTTACCCACGGTTGTCTTTGTTTGGCCACTCGGGCTTCGCCCCCATGACCAAACCACACAAACCGTGGGTAAATCTAGCATTACCCACACCCAGGCATGGGTTATTGCTTAAATAATTCACATGTTCAGTATTTATTATGTTAACGTGTATTTATTTCTCTTAACATTTTCTACTATATCTATTTTTTAGTATTTAATTACACATATTTATTGATTTAACATATTCAACATATTTCAATATTTATTGTACATTGTCATTTTATGAAGCAGTGCTTATATATAGTATGTTTTTTAAGGTGGTGTGTTCCATGAACTTTTTCAGTTTGTATATTTTGTCTGCTTTTTAAATTTAGTGACTGTAAATATAGTGCTTTTAATAACATAATTGATTATTTCATAACAGGGTGGAACTTCCTGTTTGAACTGTATAAAAAGGAAGTAACTATGTGGGGTAAACTGTCTGATGAAGTCTAGATCTTTCTGGACGAAAGTGCTCATCTTTGAATTTTTATGTTCTGAAGTTAATGAAGTGGATTCTGCATTCTACAACTGTGTGGTGATTTGCAGCCTGTATTACTTTGAGTGGGGTCAATCCAACTACTTCTTCTGGCTTTTGAGAATATAAAAACTCTAAACAGACAGTAACTTGCTGTCAGGCTTAAACCCCAGATATTGGTACTGTGAGGTGAAGAGCTTAAACACTAAGTCACTACATTGCATACTCACCTGTTACTCAATAAATTCTTACATGGTCTTTGATTCAAATATCAATTGACTATTGATTTTAAAAGTCTAAGTTTTTTAACCACATTTGAGAGACCCATTTAATATGAAATTTAAGAAAAGGAATTATCAGGCTGTAAAATGAGGTATACAGCTAGATATAACTGGGTGAAATGGCAGTAGAAAGGTCCATGAAGCTAGAAAGGGAGACAAGCTGAACATATATGAGATCTTAAATGTCATGCATGGCTCTTACTAATCTTAGCCATGACTTTGACTTACAGACGGCTAAATAAGTTCAGAACTTTGAGGAAGTTACTGAAAAGTTTACTTTATCTGATTACAGGGAATGTTTTGACTACAGAGGCACCATCTCATCTACATAAAGTGCTCTATACAGCACTGCAAGCTTGTTAATGATGAATATAAGAAGGACTGGTTAAAACATAATGCTTGTTGGGACACCAGAGGAGATAATGCCGACATCAGAGACTACATCAGCTGATTTCATGGCTACTGTGCTTTGTCATGTCTGTATCTTATAAAACAGTGGTGTAAGTCATCCATAGATACCATTTTGGATAACACAGAAAACAGAATATTGTAGAAAAACTATTGAAATTATCTTTTTAGTCTGACAAAGAAGATAACATTTAGTGCTTTTGTGTAATGAAGTAAATTGCTAAGTAGTAATTTTAAAGACTGTAGCAGGTGTTGTAAACCTTTAGAAAAAGCCCTATACTTTTTTATAAAATCTGAATTTTTTTTTGTTTGTTTTTATCAGCCTCTGACTATCATGACTCCATATCCTACCTCATGTAAACACTCCACATTGTGCAGTAGAGCTTTCCCCTTTCTGGGTGGGGATACCATTTTGTGTTGACAAGAGTCAAGCCATCATCTCTACCTGTCTCATGTTATTCAGTTATGTGCAAAGGCCCTTCCCACTTTGATATCAGGCACAATATAAGGCCTTGCAATGCTTAAGTCCAGATCAAGTGCATATCTACTCCGTTTGGCTAGGATACAATGCATTTTCTGGTTGTGTTTTTCTCAGTTTTCTTTTTTTTTTTTTTTTTTTGCACAAAACACACATCTGAACTCAGCCTTTTCTGTTATGCTGTTGGACAGATGATTCAGCATTGTCTATTCATTTCCATTACTCGGTGGTTGGGTCCTTCAGTGACTAGGTCACCAATCAAACTGATTACCCAGGCTGTAGTCTGGGCTTTCTTCCCCTTGAGAATGTAACTGGTATATGTGTGCATTTTTGATGTAAGCTGTACACTTTACTAAATTGGTAATGAGGCACAGGCCACACTTATAGAATGGGAGACATTACTATATGCTGATCCAAATAAGATACAAAGAGAATATTATTCTTCACAGTATGTAAAATGTCTTTGACATGGAAAAGTTCACGTGTGTATATATGGGGCTACTTCAGATGACTGAAGTTTCAAAACTTCAGACATTGTATGTCTAAGGACCAGATGATCAAAGTTTTGAAACTTTGAACGTTCTGAATGGAGATCGCCGTACAGCACAGAATTGGAAATTTACAATTTTCCTCACTGTAGTGTTATCTTGGAGTTGGTATATTTAATTAGTAGGGGGGGTGTGGGGGTGCAGGGGTGTTGCCCCCCTGCAAAAACATAAAAGAAAACTTTTTTTTAATTTGATGTTTGAAGTTTCAAAACTTTGATCATCTGGTTCTCATATATAATGTTTGATATTTTGAAACTTCAATTATCTGAAGTAGATCCATATATATATATATATATATATATATATATATATATATATATATATATATATATATTCCCTAAGAAATTATTGGCAGCTCTCCAAAATAAGGTGTAAGAACTGCTAAAGAAAAGGAAAGCCATTAGAGCTAATAGAATGTGTAAACAGTATGATCACAGCTGTTTAGAAAGACAAGGTTTAAAGTTGTACTGATCTACAAGATCTGAATAAAATGATTAAAATACATGATCCATGCTTTCTGTTGAAATGTTCTCTCCTTTTTTCTGTTTTGTTCAAATCAGGGTCTATGATAAAACCATACCATCAGCTGCTACAAATTCAGTGGAGTATTCAGATTTTAGCACTGAGCTTATTGTTTGTTCCTCTGTACCCAGTTGTTCTTTCATTGCCTCAGTAATAAAGCTAATGAGAAAGGAGCACATCAAATCCAAAAACAGAGTTAATGGACTCAGCTGTAGACTTCTAGTTAAATTGTACTATTGGTTAACTGGGTAAGTGTTTTGCTGATGTTTAACTCTGAACTTTTTATAGTAAATCCATTTGTCATTGATGGTAACATAAGAAGAAATCTCGGTACTGGAAGGAGAATCAATGTCTTGGTGTTGCTATGGGGAATAAGCTTATCCTCATAAAAGTTGAGCTGAAATTGGAGGTGGTAAGAGTAAGTGAATTAAAATGAATGGAGAAAGAAAGGGAAATGGCAAGGCTAAGCGTTTGCAAAACACCTGTGTGGAATTTGGACGAGCTTGAAACAGTGCATTCTATTTACATTAAGAAGGATTATTTCCTTAAGTAGTTAGGGAATGTAGAAGGTACTTGGTTGGGGAAGGGATGCAGTGAATGATTAGCTAGAATTAAGGAGTGTGAGGCCCGGGTCTATATTAGATAAACGAAAGTTTATCTTACCGAACGATGACATTATCGAAAATCCCGGAACTCGAAACTGCAATTGTGGGGGTTGGACCCCCACACCCCCCGCTAAATATATATTCCAACTCTGAGATCGCACAACAGTGAGGAAAGGACAAATATTCCCATCTTCACTGTACTGCGATTTCACAATTCTGGTTTCGGTTTCCGGGATTTTCGCTCATGTTAGCGTTCGGTAAGATAAACTTTCGTTTATCTAATATAGACCCTGAGGCCCTGCTGAGTGTTTTGAATGCTTTTTCAGACTAATAGGTAGACTACCTTTAACCTATAATTGGCATAACTAGAAATAGCCGTATGTTAAAATTTGAGTATTGTCTATCTGTATCATGTTTTCACTCATCCTTTAATGCAAAAAGGCTTCAGCCTCTTGAAAATAGGATATGTAGATTTGTAAACATAGCACACCTCCAAAACACCATTGTGATGTATTAAATTCTGCTGGCTGTTTCCCCATAACACTCCTAGATTCATGGGTATTTACAAGGGTAATGACTAATGATCAATGAGAACTTTCAGAAGTCTAACCATGTATTCCCAAATAGGTTTTTATCCAATGGTGCTTATGATCTTTACTCTCATATTTAAGATAATAAACTTGGGCACTGCCCCTTAATGAAAAGACTACTACAGCTAAGGTTGCAAACCTACTTCCTAACAGGCAATGATGAAGAACATATTTTGTTTGTCAGACATTCTTTTAAGACTTTAGCTGGAGAAAGGGCTTTTTCAAGTATGGGTGCTGCTACATGGAGCAAATTACTGACTGACATATGAAATCACAGACCTTAACAACTTTCAAAACTGCACCTGTTCTAAGGATACTGTAATATATTCATAATTCCTTCTGAACCACACTGTAAATATGCAGCACCTTTAAAAGACTATAAAACTACTGCAACATGCAAAATATTGCTTCAAGTAAATATAAATACTGTGCTATAATATAATTGTACTATTACGGTATTCCTACCAACTACCAATGTAACTTTTAACATATTGTATGTACTAACATATAATTGTGCTATTACTCTATTCAACCATCTACAGTGTAACTTACAACTTATTGTATATATTCCTACACTCTTACACTAACCATTCATTGCTCTCAGCAGTCCAGATTTTCGCAGAATGTTTACATTTTTGCCATATTTGTTTGGTGTGTTCCTCATAAAGTCTGTGGTTAACAAATCACAGAGGACTGAAGTCACTGAATAGTAATATACATTTGAGTTTCAGAGTTCATACATTAAAAAAAAAAAACTTCCAATGAACGCATCCTGTTATTCTAGCTACTTTCTACGTTTGTAAGAGAAAGGGACATGTGATCCCCTCAAATAGCAGTACTGCCTTTGTCATTTACTGGTCAGTGCTGGCAAATTTGATTGCCTAGAACTAGACCTGACATTAACAACTTAAGTAGCGAGTGCTTAATAATTGTTAAGATTAGATCTCGTGCCAGTTTAACACTTAACTGATTTGTCTTTTTTTAAATTTCAGAGTGTAATCACCATACTCCATGCACTATATGCATTTTATACAATTACAACTTTCTAACAGTTACAGTTGCAGAAAAATATCTATTGAACTTATGTGGGGATGTTGCATGGATTTATGTAATTGCACTGTTAAGGAAGCACTTACATGCTGCTTGTTTGAATAAGAAGGACTTGAGTTCCAAGTGAAAATTAAGAAATGGTGTAATAGATTTTATCTGCAGCAGTATGGAAGCCCTCATTATGGTGACAAGAACTGTGAAGCTATGAACAGTGTAATTTTGAATGAGGGCCTGAATGGTGAAGATGTGTGCTGAGAGGGATCTAATGGTGGAAAGGGTAGTTTTATCATGTAATCTGCTCACTAGGAAGGGTAATGAGTTAAGGTTAGTGAGTTTGAAGACTAGGCTGGCTGCAAGTAGAGTGGCTCTGAATTCAAAATGAACCATATGGCTTTATCAAGGATGATAGTTGTGTTTTCATTTATGGGCAAGGGTTACAAATCTGTAAATGTTATTGCAGGTGGTTTGTAACACTCTGAGCTGCTATTTTGATGCACAGGCCATGATGAGGAACCATATTCCAAATGGGAGTGAAGAACGCCTTTACCAATTTTCTTCAGAGAAAAGGAAGTGTGGTATTTTATTGAAACAGGACAACAGGCTGTTTACATTTGCCTTAGTGTTTTATATTTTCATTTGTAGATTGAGATTCAGGTCTAATAAGACACCGATGTATTTATAATATTGAACAGTTTGTATTGCTTCCTGATATGAGTGGGTAATTCAACAGTTATTGTTTAGTTCCAAAGAGCATAGCTTTTTTTTTAATTGTTTGAATTAGTCTGTAGGTACCTAGCCAGTCTCATTGGTTTTGTAGGTCTGTTTCCAACTATCATTCAGTGATAAGGCTTGGAGCTGTATATCTTCTTCTTCTTCTTCTTTCGGCTTTTCCCGGTTAGGAGTCGCCACAGTGGATCACCTGTCGCTCATGATTGGCAGTGGAGTTTTACGGTGTCGAGTTGCCAGCCCAGCTCCTAACCTTCCACTGAAGGCACACACATGCATACACTCACACCTAGGGCCAATTTGGAGTGTCCAATCCACCTACAGCATGTCTTTGGGATGTGGGAGGAAACCGGAGCACCCGGAGGAAACCCACGTGACCACAGGGAGGACATGCAGACTCTGCACAGAAGGCACCCAAGGCTAGGAGCTGTATATGACCATATATATTTCATATATTTATTTTTGCCACACATGCAAGGTTTGCAGTAAATTTATTGACAAGTGCTGAGAAGAATATTGAGGAGAAATCTAAATCTTGTTGTACTCCTCTGGGGAATGGTGTGAAGGGGGAGGGGGAGGTGGAGGGTCTGAGCTGCACTTTAAGTAGCCTGGAGGAAAGCCATAATTCAAAACATTTCACTGCAGTAGGGTATGGCTAATTCCTACAGAGAGAAGAAAGGTTTTTGGTAGCGGGTAATCCACTATGCCAAATGTTTTATTTAGGTCAAGTAGAAGGCTCCTATTCATTTACCATTGTTCATATTGGTAAGTGTGCCAGCCATAATGGTTTAAATAGCAGTCATAGTGCTTCTATTAGACTAGAATCTATGTTGTCAAGGAGAAAGGACTCTGTGTGCCTGAAGGAACTATGTGATCTGGATATAGGTTAGCTTTTTTACATGTTTTGACAATGGTGGAGAGAACGGAGCTTGGGTGAATATAATTTGCCTGGGATGGATTGCTTGATTTTGGAATGGGCTTGATAATAGTTGTAGGAGGTTCTTTGCAAATCTAATTAAAACAGCATCAGTGTTGTGGCCCAGCTCAAAGTCACACTGCTTGTTACAGATGCAAACACATAAAATAAGATAAAATTTGACTGAAACAGAAATGGTCCTATGGTAAAGAAGAATAAAGCCATTCCTGATCCCCGGATGGCCTGTATTCGACTAGCAGCATGAACACTGGCAGCACTGGGCTAGAAAAGATGGGAGCACATGGCTGGCACAGACCACGTATTTTGGGGTTGAGGGGTGCTGCGTAAGCTTACTGCAAAAACAGCATTAAGAGCCAGGTGAGCTCCACATTGCAAGCAGTATACTGTTTGGTCGGGGCATTGCATGTGTAGATGGTTTACTATCACATTGTCGATCACACAATGTGAGATCAACCAATGTGTGAAACTCAGGTAGCAGAACTGGAATTGCGATTACTGCATTGTCGAACCTTACAATAGGTAATATTCGCTATAGCAAGGTTCGACAATGTAGTGCAGCTCGCACTATAGTGGAGATTGGGAAATGTACCCTTTCCTCAGTGTAGTGCGATCTCGGAGTTTGTTCATATAAGTACGGGAGTGCAGCCCCCCTCATGAGGGGTGCAGGGGGGCTTGCATACCTGCAAAACCTGTCATAGAATGCTGAGCAGATTTGAAGACGTAATACGCGGTCTTTTTTGGTTTGACTATGGCTGTTCGAAAATGTCGATTCGATGTCCACAAAAAACACCATTCGACAATTTTATTGTTCAGTCATCTGTGTTCCATACAAACGCATCGGCCATATCATCTTCCGACTAATTTACACTCAGACATGTGATAGTAAACCTGTGTAGACATACGCATGCACCTCTCAAACATAGCAATTGTAGAGCTTGCAAAGTTGCTACTCAGTGATATGAAATATGCCACAAGTCCTGATAGCAGTCTAATGCTCCACCAGCATCCATCATCTCCTCATCGGCACTAGATATGGGTCAGGCTATGGTGGGGCTGGTAGACATGGTGAATAAGAACAGGAGCTGGTAGCAGCTAATGGAGAAGTGTGAGTAGGGAAAAATGAATGAGACATTGAGAGATTCAAGTTTGCAGTCTGAAGAGGTCACTCTGGGTATATCACAGTGCATGTCATGCTAGAGTAATAGCATGGCCGTGCTATTTTCTGTAATGTTGGAGATGTTATAACATGACAGGAATATATAAAAATAAGTTGCAGGCCTTCATATATTTGGGAATTAGGCCATTAGAGCCAGGAATACCATGCAGGGAAAGCAATTTTAGAGGGATTTGATGGTTTCCAGAGATATTATTTTTCAAGTGAAAGTTTGAAACAATTAATTCAATGAATAAGCCAACACTGCTTAAGGGAGTGGGTTACTAATAGACATAACTGTTTGCAAAATTGGAGTAAGACTTCAAAATATGCGTTGGATAATGTGTAAGCCTCTATTTAGAACCCTAGTTAGAAAGACATTCTTTTTTCCTCCTAAGAAACCGGATGATTTTGATTTATTTTGTAATTACATATATTTTGAAACTGACAGATATTCAGTATGCTATGGGTTTTGGAAGAGAACCAGGAAAGAGTTCTAATCGATTTTAGAATAGTATGCTAACACCAGTCCAAGGATAGGAGTTAGAATTGACTGTTTCTGTATACACAGAAAGTTGTAGGTTTAGTAGGTATTAGAATGATACATTAGTGTATATGGATTGCCCTGAACCAATTAGTGGTGGTGAACTGTTAGAATAAGGGTAGTCATGTTTTTTAATAAATAGCAGAAATGTTATGATGAAATTTGTAGGTAATGCAGAATGTAAATGCCAACCATTTATGTATTTATTTTTACTATTTATGCCTAGACACTTTATAGATGTAAACAAGGGAAAACAAAGCATGTTCACAGTCAATACCACTCTGTATGGCCAAAGATGCAATAAGTGCTTAAATGCTATTACAAATATTAAAAACAAATTCTCTGCCTGAATTTAAGTAGACTTTCCTCAAATATAGTATTTCAGTGGACCTGCAGAAGGAAAATATGTAAGGAGACTGATACACAGCTCGATAGACAGACAGACACATAGATACACACACACACACACACACACACACACACACACACACACACACACACACACACACACACACACACACACACACTACACATGGCCAAGCAGAATGATGCATTGAACTTATAAATTTTTTATGTTTGTCACCAAGCATCTTAAGTGGACTCATACCTCTCAACTGTACAGATTTTCACAGAATGTCCAGATTTTTGCCTAATATTTTTGGTCTGTTTTTCATAAAATTGTGGCTTTCTGGCAAATTAGTGGCAATTCATTAAAGATTGAAGTTAAAAAATAATGGTGGACATTTGAGTTTTAGAGTTCATACCCTTCAGAAAATTCATGCTAATGCAAAACCTGTTATTTTATCAACTTTCTAAGTTTGTAAGAGCAATATTTAAAAATTGTCCCTATTTGTACAACTTTTTTCATGGCTTTGTCCGGATTTCTTATTTTAAGAGGTTGAGAGGTTTCATTACATACTCCAACAGCTATCATCTTTGATGTAGGACTTTAAATCAATTACAATTAATTCTGAAATGTTGACTAACACATTGGGCAGGATTCACGAAGCCTCCGTGTAAGAGTTACAAGGCTTACACGGGGGCTGCAGTTAAACGGTGTGACGTCAGCATGTCATGCATATGCATGAGGGCATGCTGAATCACACCTAAGGATAACACGGTCCATGTAAGACAGTAGGGGGCGTGTCCGTAGGGAAAGCCCTGCAAACGGACACGCCCCCAGAAGAGTAAAAGTCCCGAAAGTAAACCCCCATGACAGAGTCCATGTAAATGTGAATAAACACAACACAACACATGCCCCCACAGACTATGAAGATAAAAGGTATAAATGAACATGTTATATTTTTTTTATAATTTTTAAAGATGTTTGCCCGTGAGTGCGCTCGTTTGCGCGGGCGTGCCCGTCGCTTAGCCACAGTTAGCAGTCAATGGAAAAGCATATAAGAACTAAATATGCAAAGTAAGCCAAAAAGCAATAGCGTAGCCGTAGAGACGTCGGCTGAAGAGGAGGCAGTCATGGTTCGAGCCCCCACAACATCAATTTTTATTTTTAGTGAAATAAGCACGAAACAAGTCCCTGACATATATGTACATATATAAAATAATATTTTATGTAAAATGTAATGAAATGGGCCATGTATTTTGAAGAAATGTGAGATAAAAAAATAAAAAAAAAATTTGAGATGTGCCCATAGCTGAGCTACAGTCTAACAAGTTGAGGATATCTGCCTGTAGGTGAGCAGTGTTTTAACAGGTGTAAAATGAGTGCCCGTAGGTGAGCAGTGTTTTAACAGGTGTAAAATGAGTGCCCATAGGTGAGCAGTGTTTTAACAGGTGTAAAATGAGTGCCCGTAGGTGAGCAGTGTTTTAACAGGTGTAAAATGAGTGCCCGGGGTTGAGCAGTGTTTTAACAGGTGTAAAATGAGTTTTAACATGCTGAAACTGTGTGCCCGTAGCTGAGCTGAGCGTGATATGTGTGCTGACAGCCAAACGACGCGTAAACCGGCGTAACCCGTTTGTGCAGAGCTGCGCACCGCACCAACAAGCTAACCGATGGGCAACGTTGAGCAAGCTGTATCAAAACTGCCTTTACACAGACACACCTCCTAGCCTGTGTGGACAGTCATAAAATATAAAAAGCAATGGCCAGGTTCGAACCCAGGATACCATGCACCATAGTCAAAGTACAGAACCACTAAGCCATGACAGCTGTAGTTAGAAATGCAGTAATAGCATATATATAGGAATGAATAGAAAGAGGGGCATGACAAAGCAGGTTTTGTGAAGCTGATACAATTCCAAAATGGCCAATCACAGATAAGTGCGGGAAAAACGGCATATATAAGCCCCATAGGCAGGAATACACAGCATAACCGATTGTAGAACCGACTTGCAGCCAGGATGTTAGGTGCAGGTGAGGGTAGTTGCTTCCAAGCACAGAAGTGGGGTGTTGAGGAGTCCAAATATATGGTTTGGCTCCTTGTCCACAATCATGAGGCCCAACTCATGCAGGGCCAGGTCCTGTGGGGAGCATATAGGGCTAAGGCGTGGGACCGGTTGGCTCATGATCTCACCAGTGCCACAGAGATACCAAGGACTGGTGAGCAGGTCCATCAGCACCATGCGGACCTGAAGAGATGGAAGCAGGACCAACTGAACCGTTGGATCCAGGAGGCCCGGCAAATGCCCAACGCCCCACTACTAAGTTACATGTAATTATTTATGTAAGAAATTAACCTAGCTGATATTATGGAGATGTGTATTCCAATATTACTTTATTTATATTACAGCTGCAGGTGTCCGTTCTGTGAACCGTTGAGCCTATGGCGATAGGCTGGAGCGGTTGTGCCACCAGGCAGGTCAGTAATTCTCTCCCTGTAACTGTAAATAAATATATAAGTATGACAGTTAGCAAAAGAGTGCAGTGTAGTCACTAATTAATAAAATGTGCAAGTAACAGTGTAAGAGCGTTTGCAAGTATTGCTTGATTACAAAAGTGTGATGCAGCCTGTAATCCAAACATAAAAATGAAACAAGTCTGAAATAAAGATGTCCCACCTGTAATATAATTGTACATAACCTGCAGCAGGCTGAAAAGTACAGCTGCAGAAGCTGAGTAAAACACATGTGTGAAATATATCCCTGTTGAAATACAGAAACATGACATAAGTGAGACTGTTGGAAAGGATTTCTATAACTACAGGTAAAACATGTCAATAAAGCCTAGAATTAAGTACCATCCTGAATTGTAAAAATAAAACAAGTATGAGAGTGTGAGAAAGAGGTATGAATCCACCAATAAAGTAGTAATAACTCCTGAATAAAGTATACTGCAGTCAGTACAGAATTAAATGAATGTGACAGGCAGAACCAAACAGTAACATGTGTTGAAAACAGTACTGCAGCTGGAATGTGTGTCCCAAAATCTGGATATGTTTCTCTCAGTCTCAATATGCAGATAGTATGGTTGTCTGAAATACCAAACATCCACAGTTGTCTATAGCTATATAAAGCAAATGTAGCAGGATGATGTAGTTGAACAGAGCCAGATATGAATGTGTATGAATAAAAATGAAATGTATATTGATGTAGCAGTAACATTCCTATCACCAACCTGAAGTAGTTATCACATAGGAAACTGTAGGCAGAACTGTAGTGTGTATATATATCTGCAGCTAGTAGAAATGTACAGCATATGTATTGGTATTTGAAGTTGTTAATTAAATTTTCTTCACCCTACCCTATAACCACATATAATCCATTCCACGTGAAATTGGTATGTGCAATCACAATTAACAACCCTGGACATTTGTCCTGTTACTTCATACATATTTGCATGTACTTTGATGCATCTGCCCTGTTCATACATCCAAACCTGATGGCCTGTTGCCATCAATCAACCCTGCATGCTGTTGGATTGTATATTGCTGTTCAAATTATGCATGTGTTATGCTTGCTGTTCACTTGAATATATGGGTGTTTGGTTAATGGTAATATTAATGCATGCTGTTACAACTAATTGTGAATGGTATTGTACGTTACTAAACCAAACTGTCATAACATAATGCAAAACATAGGACGACAGGGAAGGCGGGTTCCAGCGGACCCACCTCTCCCACCTCAGCTGGCGAGTGCACCTGGCAGTAGTGCCCAGGCCAGACCCTCCTCCGGTGGCCCTGTGCCACCTGCGGGTGGAAGCACTGCAGGGGATGGGGCTCGTCCCCCCTCTGCAAGTGTGGCCAGAGGAGAACATCCACTCACCCTCCGTAGTGTCCGGACTGTGGTGCGTAGGGAGATCCGGCATGCTGTGCTTGGGCCCCTACGCCAGATTGAGGCACGGGTGGCACAACTCACGGGCGTGCCTGCTGCCTGGCCTACACAGCCCCCAGCACAGCCCCATCCTGGGCAGTGAAGGCACAGTGGCAACTGCCCATGGGTGGGGATCTCAGTTCCACTGTTGCCATCTGTGGGCTCATGGGCTCGAGATATCCAAACATCCGTCCCCGTCAATTGTGTAACTCCCCCACATGTGTCATACACCGCCCCTGTATGTGTCTTGTTTGTCTTGTCTGTCAACCTACCCAACCTACCTCCCCAGCTATACCGACTTCCTGTACCTGACACACCACTCTCACCTGGAAAAAAAAAAAAAAAGGGCACTCTGTACCCACAAAAAAATTACGCCCCATACATAGCTGCCCATTTTGCACACATGTCTGCTGGACATGTAAACTGTCAATTACAATTGGCTGTACAACAAGTATTATTGTTGTCCTTACACCTCTCTCAGGGGTGGAAGGTTTCAAATGTCACACCAAGTTACAAACATATGCACAGCTGTTGCTGATGAAGAAATGGGCAGCTATGGGCCTTACCTACATCCCTCCTGCAAAACCCGAGCTTGTTTCCCTACTGTCCTACCCTCTTTGTGACCCCTTTTTCACCACTTTCCTGTCTCCCCATTTTCATTTCTTTCAAAGAAATTAGTGCGGGTGTGCGCAAGAGTAAGCACTTTTAAGCAGTTGTAAGCGGGTATGCGCTTGTGTGCGTGGAGCTAAACGCCAGTGCGCATGCGTGAGCTCTGCTCAAACCAGCACTAACCCGCTTACAACTGCTTAAAAGTGCCTTAGTCACTCTGAATGACAAGGCCTGTAGTCTGCTCAAAAGCAAAATAAAATCCCACTGTCAGTCCCGAACCCAGGAAACAGTAGTCTGCATGACTTACCACTAAGCCATGACTGCTATATAAAAACATTGTGCTACAATAAATATATCATGCAATAGTAGGAATGAATGTAAAGGGAATATAGGATGTTTAGTACGCAAAGCATGTCATGTATATTTACTGTCAAATGTAGTGGATTTCTATAATAGTAGTGTGTGAACAGAAACAGCCATGTTAGTTGGTAGCTAGTAGGTAATAATGTCACTGTAGCACCTTGCAAGCCACACACATACTCACAGCAGGATATTCACTGCCCATACCCCACAACCTCTTACAGCCAGACATCTGGACTAAGTAATAAAAAAATGTGGAGCAAAGGCCCAAAAACAGGGACACATTTCAAATATTGCTCCGACAAACTTAGACAGTTGAGAGAGTAACAGGTTTTGCATTATTGTGGATTTTTGGAAGGGTACAAAGTCTGAAACTGAAATGTTTGTCACTATAGTCTGACTTGAGCCCTGAGTGATTTGCCAGAAAAAGCTGTTTTATGGGATATGGACCAAAATATGAGGCAAAAATGTGGACATCCTGCAAATATCTGTACACTTGAGAGGTATGACACTGCCATATTTGAATAGTTAAGAGCCTAGACATAGCAACAGTGACTGTGTTACAGGGATGCCCCACAGACTCCCTGTGAAATGTACAAACAGTAGGCAGAAAGGTGTTACAACACATGCAATGGTAACTATGAAGTACTGAAAGTATGCACCACTTGCATGGCAGAAATAGTGTAGTAATACATATGCTCATGCTAACCCACAGTCACAACTGCAGAATACCAGACAATTTAATGGGTGTACCCCACTGATATGTACCATTCCATGAGGCAGACAAAAGATGCACCTGAGAGTCTCTGCAGCCTGCTCAGCAGCATACTCATATACCCTAATAGATGTCAAGGCTCACACCATGGCCAGACCACACTGCATGCAGTAACACCCTATCAGAGATAGCAAGCATTCCAAGGTGTGAATGTACATGGAAGATAGGAAAGCCACAGCAACACACTACAGTCAAGACACCTAGCAGGCATACAAGTAGTGAATGTAAAGGGCAAATATTGAAGCCATAGCAACAAAGTGCAAGAGCCACTGCTATATACCAGTTACACCACATGTCCCACAGGAAAGCACACACATCCACATTAACAGTAGTAGTAGTCTTAGGTGTCAGTGTACATACACACCTAGTACAGGAAACTGGAGAAATGAATGGAGAAATGTTAGCCGGAAATATGAGAGAGATACTAACCTTTACACTCACAGAACAGTGTCCACAGCATACCAGCATGGTCCCTGCCCTTAAAATCTGAAAGGGCTACGCCTATCTCACATACCTTTTTATAGCACTGTCCTGAAATCACAGTGAGAACTGCAATCAGTACACAACTGGCTGCATGCAATTAGCAAATGCTGGCTAACAATTGGTGCAGAGGCCATCACAAGGACATATGCAGATACCTACAAAAGCATGCTGTACTCCCAGTCCACACATGCAATACTTTCATTGCACCCTCTGGAGGTAGGGAGATATATATATATATATATATATATATATATATATATATATATAGAGAGAGAGAGAGAGAGAGAAAAATACACAAACAAAAACACTTATTAACAAAACCTACTAGAAAGCTGTCATCTGTCAACTGGAGCAGCAGGACACCGATCCAAAAGGCAACGCAAGCAGCTGTGACAAACACAGGTAATGTAAAGTAATACTTTAAAAGTCTACATACTGTGAACCCTCCATATGTGTCATTGGTCTGTATCTATATGTATATGAAGATGTGCATAGGGCAGGAGACATACAGCAACTATCAGTGAAGGCTGTACATACATATGTATGTGAGGGCATCTATGTGCACATATCAATGTAGGTTAAATGTAGGTTGTAGTGCAATGTACAATGTAGGTTTCACAGTTATGTATGTTTAGCAGTATGTTAGTGTGTGTATACAGTTTTGTAAACAAACATGTTGATATACCTATCTATCATATGGATACGTATGTATGTCAATATATGTATGTATGTATATATATATATATATATATATATATATATATATATATATATATATATATGTATAATATGCATATATGTATACATAGATAGAGAGGGATGTAGGAATACATAGACAGATGTAGATAGAATACGTACAAACATATATATGTAATACACACATACAGATATAGATATATGTAGATACATATACATAGACAGACAGATCTGACTATCTACAGATATGACTGTATATGACTATCTCACACTCCCCCTGCCTCACCCCCTCTGTCACTCTCACCCCCTCTCTGTCACACACACCCCCTCTCTCCATATCTATAGAAATATATGTACATTGATATATATATGTGTATATGTATACAGACATATATATATATATACACATATATATATATATATATATACATATATATATATATAGAGATATATATATATATATATATATATATATATATATATATATATATATATATATATATATACATATATACATACATATATATATATATATATATATATATAGAGAGAGAGAGAGATTCTGAGTGAGGTACATGTGTACAGATGTATTACAACAGGTGCCTGGTCACAAAGGCATGGAGTGAACACCAGTGTTGAAACTGGAGTACTATACCCCATTTCAAATCACCTACACCAGTAAATACCAGATATGTGATTGGCTGCCCACCACTGCATGTGTCAGGGGTGAACAGGGTCATAAATGTGTACAATAGGCCCCCCAATGATAGTCACAGTGGCACACTATTCCTGGAATACCTGTACATGGTATGTGTCAGCAGACATGGTGTGTCAGCTATGGACATGTAGGTCAGTGTACCCCTCCACACCACACAATGTCTGCCACGGTATGTACCTCACATGACAGCTACAGATATGGAGAAGGACACAATGACATGTACGACACTGTGACAATGCAGTCAAACACATTACCAATGCACAGTGACTGACAACACCACAGAGTGCACACATACTACCCACATTGAGGTTACCATTCCTGGATTTACATATTTAAGTCACACCCATGAGAGATGTCCAACAACCATAGTAACACCTCACACCATCCATAACCTAAATGACCGCTGTGTGTCATCCTTGACACCACAGTAGAGAGCACATGGCGGAGGTACGGGTTCCTACCCACAGATAAGACATTCCCTGCAATAAACCATACAGCGTTAAGAAGCAAGACTCCCCATGAGTACATGTCACACATACCCCTGCTGAATGTTAGTCAGATAGGTAATATGCCATATGAGTCACCCTGTGTAACTGTTTGACAGGAGCAGGTACCATCACATCACATGTGTCACAAGGGTCAGGGTAGCAGAACAGTATGCTGCTGTAGTCCCAGGGGCAATAGCATATTGTATTGTATTGTATTGTGTTGTATTGTATTGGTATGTAGAGGTGCCTCCTTTGTAGATTGGAACCACTGCTGCTGTACACCAGTGTACAGGTACATATCCTGTAGTCAGGCTAGTGTTACATAGCACTTCTATATGCGGGTTTAGCTCCTATTGGAGTTCATGTAGCATGCAACCAGGGATACCATCAGGTCCCATTGATGCTGTGTTTTTTGCTTTTCTGAGGGCGGCTCTCACCTGGACATCTGTGATGACAGGGAGGTTACATTCAGCTGGGATAAGTATGTCTTCGTTTGGGGGAGAGGGAGGGGGGAAAATTGCACTGAACCTGTCTGCCACAATGTTGCCAATATCTGTGGGTTCAGTGAATTATTTGTTGTTGTGTACTAACTATGAGCATATTGGAGGGTTTCTGACCAGGTTTCTAACATAACTGAAGAAGGCCTTGTGGTTATCTGTAGTGTATCCAGTGATTTCCCTCTCAAAGTTGCCCATGGATGTTTGTATGAGAGAACATAGCTCTTTACTAGTGCTGATCAGACATGCCTTCCCTTTATGGAATTATGCTCTGTCTTGCAGTAGCTTCCATCTTTTGTTATACAATCTGTTTATGGCTGGGGTCCACCAGACAGGATGCTTTCCCTTTGTGGAAAGTGTCTTGGTCTTATATGGGATTGCATGATCCATGCATTCTAGGAGATGTCCGTAGAAATCATTTGTGAAGGAGTCAGCATTGTGGGTTGTGGCTTCCACTGGCCCAGTGGGCTTAAAGGATACCATCTCAGTCTTAAGAAGTGTAAAGTTTGTGTTTGAAATGTTATTCACTGTAGTTGTTTGTGCTGGTGGTGGAGGTAGGATATGTATATCCAGGGCGATTAGTTTGTGGTCAGATCACAGTAGTTGATGATGTTCCTCATACAGTACCTCGATACAAACCCCCAGAGTGAGGAGTTGCTTTGGACCTGAATCAGTGTGCTGACTGCTGGGGTTTGGTAGTATGTCGTATGGAGTGTGCCAGGTACTGTTGCACAGCTGTTGGCTGAGCACTGATACCTGGCCATTTACATGTGTATCCACCAATAGACAGACAGATGCTATATATGGGAGATATGTTGTATCACAACAGTCGAGTAGCATGTGTAGTATGTGTGCCAAATTCTGCTGATATATTTTGCTGATATCATTTTATTTTCTTTTGCAGGACCATGGCTCACCAGTGCAATCCGGCATACTCTGCAACCGAGGATGAGGAAATACACCAGAGCCTGGTGCGGGATTTTGCAATACTCTTTTCCCACACCAGCCAGAATCAGCAGGAGAGGGCTGCACTGTGGCAAGACCTGGTCCATTGGGTAAATGACATAGGCACGCATAATAGGACATATAAGCAGGTACGACATCACTGCAGTGATTTAATCAGAAATGTCCGTCAGCGTGCGTTGGATATCCACAGGCAACAGGTTGCCACAGGTGGTGGGGTGGCTACACATCCCCCACTCACCAGACTGGAGGGACTACTCCTAAGTGTTGTGGCTCCAGCCCACCAACAACAACAACAGCAGCAGACCTGCATTATGATGGAGGCTGGAGCCACACAGCACCATGACTACGAGCGTGCAGGTAATATGCCATATGTATAGTTGACTGTTGTGTACACTGGTAGTTAATGCATGTGTGAGGCGTGTCCTTGGTTTGTAGCTGTCATCATAGTATTTAATGTGCAAGTGTGATATTCTCAATATCAGCAGCTGACCTGTGAAAGGCAACTGTTGTACTACTGACCTGTATCATACTCAGTAACAATGGCACAGTTGTGCACACTGACATTAATTTCCTCACTTCTGCAGGTCCCTCCGGTGTAACAGCAATGCAGCCTATCCATGCTGGTGAGTGTGTATTAACAATACCTGTAATAGTCTTGATAGTAATAGTAATATTAGGCTCAATCAGTAGTGCTCTGTGTATGCATGCAGGTATGTCTGTGTCTGTGTGTTGATATCTCGCATACTGAGTAGTGTGCAAGTGTGCAAGTGTGCAAGTGTGTGCATGTGTGTGTGTGTGTGCGTGTGCGCATGTGTGCATGTGTGCATGTGTGCATGTGTGCACGTGTGCATACGTGCATGTGTGCATGTGTGCATCACTGGTAACATTGTGTAGACATTGTAAACTGTGTTTCCTGTTTCCCTCCCACAGGTTCTGGTGCTGCTCTGGTGTCATGCAGCAGGGAACCTGAATCAGGTGCCACGGGTAATGATAATGATGATATCTGTGTAATGGCACAGGAAGGTGTGCCAGGGTCCGTCATTGGTCAGCCAATTGACAGTACACAGCTGTCAACCCCATCAATGTGCACAGTCATCCTGCCAATACATCCTTTGTCACCAATGTCCCTAGGTGATGGACAGGATACAGTGGGCATTGACCAGGGTAATGTGGTATCTGTGGCACATGCTTCCCCACACAGCAGCCATGGGCATGGCCCTGAGATGGTACCACACAGACAGATGTCCAGGGGTTCTCGTGGGAGCATCTGTGGGCGTACTGCCCCTGTCAGACATGCCCACAGAGGTCTTACAACCTCAGCTATGTTTCGGGCTGTCATGCAGGCACAGTCACATATGGAACGGTACACCAGACAGGGTCTGAGGGAGCTGACAGCATGTCGCACAGCCATGAGTGACTGTATGCGTGACATTGCGGCTGCCATCCGTAATTTCACCGATGTCATAGACAGACATTGTGGGGACATATTAGATCAGTTCCACAACTACATGTCCATGAGCCAGGGCAATGGTGGATGGTTGAGGCATTGACGTGGGCGTATGCCAGCAACAGCAGCAGCTGGCAGTCATTGCGGATGACAACAGAGCCACGGCCACCCCCATAGTGCCAGCAGCAGCCCCAGCAATGCTGGGTCTGTGCTGTCATCATACCGCCCCAGGAGACCACATGCACGTGGCTCTGGACAGGCCCAACAGGGTTCTGTGTCCAGTCAACGAACAACTGCTTCTGATGACAGTACCCAGTCTGGATTAGTACCGGATACAGTCCGTAGCACCCCTGCAAGGCACAGGTACCATGTCTATGGCCAGAGGCACTGATCTGTATGACCTGGCAGGTACAGTCTGTGGCTGTCCACAAACACCGGTATATGGCAGCCATGAGGTGGAACTGTGTGCATCCATACACACATGCGAATTGACAACACCTAGGGCTACCGCATGCACGCACACACTGCATCAACATTGCCCCACCTTGTACTGCTGTCCCTCACCAACACACATACACATACATGTCGATTGGTGGTATCATTGGCAGACTCAGGCATACCAAGTTCACACACTGTGCATATGATGAAACTGTGCCACCTCCTGCAATCTGTAACATCAGTGCAGGTACAGGTTAACATGTTGCTGATGCACAGGGTGACTACATAGACATGTAGTAATAGTATCATGTTGTTAACAGTACAGTGTGCTGATATAATTGTGGGTATATCCCAGCATGCCTGATGCAGTAAGGGTATGATTGTCTTGTACTGTTTTCTACACCCATGGTAAGTACCATAGTGTATCATCTGCACATGATTGCATACTGGTGGTAAGGATGTCAACAGAAGGCCACATACATAGGTAGCACAGGGGATAAGGTAATGAAAGTATTGATACGCAATGATGGACATGTAAACTGAAAGTGGCATGTTGCCCACACTGGACTCTGCAATGCGGATGTTTGAGGATGTTGATATGTGTGCAGTACTACACGACTGGTACAGGACACACAGGAGCACCTTAGCACTGCAAGCTCACACCTCATACCATGCTAGACAGCCCCAACACACAAAACTAACTTTCACAGGAAGGAGAGTCCCCATAAATGTCAGGGATACTGTGGTGGCAGGACAGGTAGCATACATCCTACTAAGTATGGAACCACTGAGTGAAGGCTCAGTGTCTGTTATTTCACATGTGTATTAGTGCAGGTATGAGCACCTGGGTTTCCGTCTGGTTATTGTACATCCTGACGGAACATGGTCTGTACACTTGTGTGTGCTGAGACTGGACCCTGGCCATCTAACCTGTGTATTTCCATGTACATGTGTATAGTGCCTGCATATTTGCACTGTTACCTACTGGAAGTGGTACAGCTTGTTTGTTGTACAATGGACTACATGCAGCCCTGCTTACTGTAGCTTTGTTTGCATGCATGTTTGTTTGCAGTTACCCTGGAACACTGATTCCACCTGCAATGCAGATTTACGGAGCTTCTGTGGATTCCTAGTGACATCTGCATAGCTTACTATATGTATGTCCATGTCTCACTTGACAGAACGTCACTGTTTGTCCTGTTCGCATGTACGTTGCCTGTGGCACATTATATATGACTTACCTGGCATTTGACCACGTGAGCAGTCATATATGCCAGCGCTAACTAATCACAGGCACTACACCCTCACATACTCTACCTTGTTCCCCATTGGCCCTATGTGCTATTAATCACCATGGCAATAACAATACTATGGTAGCATGTGCAAAGGTCACTTGTCAGTCACCTCTATGGTACAGTTGTGGAATATGTGAGTCATGTGGCAATGCCACAGCTGCCACATGTACACAGTCAACCCTCTCCCCTACCCATGAACGTACAACACATGTGTGAGATGCAACCACATAGCCAAACTGGGGACTAAGCACTCAGAACCCAGTACTGGCATAACCTGTCAGGTGGCATGAAATACTACAGTGACTACAATACCAGTCTGATGTAGACCTACACTGACAGCAATCCAAACACATGAACACACTGGGGCATTCTTGGAGCCTCAGAATAGCATCCTGCCTGAGCAGCAGACACCTCTGCAGCTGGCTCACAGGCATACGTTAAGCCGGAACACAGCACGTGCAACACATAGCACACAAATCCTGTGTGCCAAACAGTCACAGCCTGTACGGCTAGACAACACACCTGCTACAGTTGTGTTAAGTACCTTTATTGTCCAGTACAGTGAGGTCCCACTCACCAGGCTGGACAAGGTGAAGGTCACAGTGATATGCCCATGGGGCACTATGGTCCACCACATAACACAAGCATACAGGTCAGTCAGAGGCATGGACACATATGACTCAGTCATTGTCCATGCAACTATGGCTGACCTGTGATATACCTCCCTGGACTACATGATAGGGAACATAGAAGGGCTCTCTGAGCATGTGGCACAGGCTGGTATGACCCTGACCTTGGTTGGCATCATACCCTCACCAAGAATGCTAAAGTATTACTGAATGCTGATGAATTACTGTAGCTACAACACCCTAGCTGAAAGGTTCCTAGCATGTAGTCACTGCATTGCTATGGAACAACTTGTTACCACTCCCACAACAGGTGAAAACATGCAGCACCTGTTCATCAACAACATGTAGACTATATGCCCCAGACCAGATGTGTATCCCTCGCTACTAGTATGATACCATATACAACTCACACTGTATATACACATACCACATGCAGCACCCGCACAGAAAACCACAGTCATAATGTTATCCAGTGCAAATACCATGTATTGAAACACACGGGTGCGATCACCAGAATAGCAAGCTCCTAGAGGCAAAAGCCACAAGGAATAATCTTTCCTTTACGGATACAAGATAGACGTGCCTCCACCAATAAAAAGCAAACGGTACCACCAATTCTTGAATAAAACCTTAACGCCAAATTTATTTAAACTAACAAATGCGTTTTCGCTGAAGTTACAACCACAGCTTCTTCAGAGATTTAAAAATAGCCCGCCAAACTGAGTTTTTATACACACGTCATAGCGTGTGCCCGGCACAGATTTTAAAGGGCTATACTTATGACTATGTATAAAGTTTATAAAACATTCAATCACTAGTTCAATATGTAACAACTTGATACTCTGTTAACCATAATTTACATAGACATAGAACTAAATGAAAACTACATAAAAACTTTCTACCATACTTAAAAATGAATACATTCAAACAGACCCTAGGCAGGGTTATCCATTATTATTGAAATATATCATGACATTGCATATTGGTTTAACTTGCATGACGTCAAAATTTGTCCATATTTATTTAACATTGTTGCTTTCATCCCAGACTACCTATACCTTATCCCAAGCCACCGTCCCCTTAAAATTGGACAGTTATTGTTCATTATTAAAGAATGCCTTAAAACCACATCAAATACTTTGCAATAATTAACCAATTAAAACCTAAGTTGAAATTATAGTATTAGATTGCCTTACGTCCACAAATTTATATAACACATAGTTCTTAGTGTAAATTGAATAAGTATTAGGCCACCTTATGACCAATTATGTTGGTATGATAAATCATTTTAAATGTACTAAATACATACCAACCTCACCCTTCCTAATCTTTTGCTTCACTGTATACTCTAAAGAATGTTATCCAAATCATGGTATTTATCTTTTATAACTCCTTAGTTTGAGTATGCATGTTATATTACAATGCTCGTTCAAGCCGGGGAATGAGAAGGCGTCCAACCTCAACTGCCATTCTAATTCTTTGTTTTCTAGAAACAGTGAAGTTGGCCCCCCTCTTCCTGTATTCAAGATTTGGTCAATAGGTGTGAATTCAAAACTGTGTCCTGCATTTTTTATGGTATGTTTAGCTAAAGCGTTTTCAATATTTTGTTTCCTCATTGCATACACGTGTTCGTAAATTCTGTCCCTTAGCCTTCTATCAGATTTACCTATATAGAAGGCCGGGCAACAGTTACACGTTGCCAAGTAAACAATAGATTTTGACTCACAATTCAGTTTTTTGTTAATACTAAATTGTTTACCACGGATGTTGAAAACACTTGTTGCTTTCACAAGATGGCAATAGCTACACTGCCCACATTGAGAGGATCCCTTCAGTCTACTAGTGGAAGTAATTCCACTGTGCCTCTGTAATAGGACTTTCAAGCTATTTCCTCTTCTAAACGTGAACCCAGGTTTACTACCTAGTTTGTCCAACAATTGGTGATTGTTAGAAATAAAGTACCAATTTTTGTACAAAATAAATTGAATTGACTTAAAATCGGTACTAAATTTAGTGATGAAATTACAATCAAAAGTATTCATGTTACGCTTACTGTGGTCGGTTATCTGCCTATAATCAACACTTATTGTTGTAGTTGACTCTCCACTAGTGGTCACTACCGGGCTCACCGTCATATCCACCATGTATTTTGTTGGTAATAATGGTGAATAATTCCCCAATGTTCTTTTAGTGTTTATCTCCTGTAGTAAATCATCAAACAAGTGTACCGGGTAATCTCTATTGATAAACATAATTTTTAAGAAGTCGCATTCCTTCTGGAATAAGACTTCAGTACTGCAAATCCTGGATGCACGAATTAATTGGCCCTTAATGATTGCTTTCTTTTGTTTGTATGGGTGACAACTCCTAAAATGCAATAGGGAGTTACAGTAGGTAGGTTTTCTGTAAATACTTGAAAAGTATTCACCCTTTGTTACATCTTTACTTAGTTTGATGTCCAAGTAATCAATTTCTTCATCAGAGAAGTGAGATGTAAACCTTAAAAAAGATGTGGTGTCATTAATGGCAGCCACAAACTCCTCTGCTTCTTTCTGGTCACCCTTAAACAAAATAAAGATATCATCCAGGTACCTGATGTAAAATTTTATTTTAGCTTTCCTGGACTGGCAGTTAAAGATATTTTCCTTCTCCCAATGGGCCATAAACAAATTAGCCACACTGGCTCCGCAAGGGGACCCCATGGCGACCCCTTGCTTCTGTAGAAAATATTTGCCATTAAATGCGAAGTAATTAGATGATAAAATTATGTCCAATAACTGAGTAACTACATTGATTTCTTTTTTAGTTGCTTTCAAATCCATTAACATTAGGGAAATCCATTTGGATCCCTAATGTTAATGGATTTGAAAGCAACTAAAAAAGAAATCAATGTAGTTACTCAGTTATTGGACATAATTTTATCATCTAATTACTTCGCATTTAATGGCAAATATTTTCTACAGAAGAAGGGGTCGCCATGTCCTATGGAGCCAGTGTGGCTAATTTGTTTATGGCCCATTGGGAGAAGGAAAATATCTTTAACTGCCAGTCCAGGAAAGCTAAAATAAAATTTTACATCAGGTACCTGGATGATATCTTTATTTTGTTTAAGTGACCAGAAAGAAGCAGAGGAGTTTGTGGCTGCCATTAATGACACCACATCTTTTTAAGGTTTACATCTCACTTCTCTGATGAAATTGATTACTTGGACATTAAACTAAGTAAAGATGTAACAAAGGGTGAATACTTTTCAAGTATTTACAGAAAACCTACCTACTGTAACTCCCTATTGCATTTTAGGAGTTGTCACCCATACAAACAAAAGAAAGCAATCATTAAGGGCCAATTAATTCGTGCGTCCAGGATTTGCAGTACTGAAGTCTTATTCCAGAAGGAATGCGACTTCTTAAAAATTATGTTTATCAATAGAGATTACCCGGTACACTTGTTTGATGATTTACTACAGGAGATAAACACTAAAAGAACATTATGGAATTATTCACCATTATTACCAACAAAATACATGGTGGATATGACGGTGAGCCCGGTAGTGACCACTAGTGGAGAGTCAACTACAACAATAAGTGTTGATTATAGGCAGATAACCACCACAGTGGCATGAATACTTTTGATTGTAATTTCATCACTAAATTTAGTACCGATTTTAAGTCAATTCAATTTATTTTGTACAAAAATTGGTACTTTATTTCTAACAATCACCAATTGTTGGACAAACTAGGTAGTAAACCTGGGTTCACGTTTAGAAGAGGAAATAGCTTGAAAGTCCTATTACAGAGGCACAGTGGAATTACTTCCACTAGTAGACTGAAGGATCCTCTCAATGTGGGCAGTGTAGCTATTGCCATCTTGTGAAAGCAACAAGTGTTTTCAACATCCGTGGTAAACAATTTAGTATTAACAAAAAACTGAATTGTGAGTCAAAATCTATTGTTTACTTGGCAACGTGTAACTGTTGCCCGGCCTTCTATATAGGTAAATCTGATAGAAGGCTAAGGGACAGAATTTACGAACACGTGTATGCAATGAGGAAACAAAATATTGAAAACGCTTTAGCTAAACATACCATAAAAAATGCAGGACACAGTTTTGAATTCACACCTATTGACCAAATCTTGAATACAGGAAGAGGGGGGCCAACTTCACTGTTTCTAGAAAACAAAGAATTAGAATGGCAGTTGAGGTTGGACGCCTTCTCATTCCCCGCTTGAACGAGCATTGTAATATAACATGCATACTCAAACTAAGGAGTTATAAAAGATAAATACCATGATTTGGATAACATTCTTTAGAGTATACAGTGAAGCAAAAGATTAGGAAGGGTGAGGTTGGTATGTATTTAGTACATTTAAAATGATTTATCATACCAACATAATTGGTCATAAGGTGGCCTAATACTTATTCAATTTACACTAAGAACTATGTGTTATATAAATTTGTGGACGTAGGCAATCTAATACTATAATTTCAACTTAGGTTTTAATTGGTTAATTATTGCAAAGTATTTGATGTGGTTTTAAGGCATTCTTTAATAATGAACAATAACTGTCCAATTTTAAGGGGACGGTGGCTTGGGATAAGGTATAGGTAGTCTGGGATGAAAGCAACAATGTTAAATAAATATGGACAAATTTTGACGTCATGCAAGTTAAACCAATATGCAATGTCATGATATATTTCAATAATAATGGATAACCCTGCCTAGGGTCTGTTTGAATGTATTCATTTTTAAGTATGGTAGAAAGTTTTTATGTAGTTTTCATTTAGTTCTATGTCTATGTAAATTATGGTTAACAGAGTATCAAGTTGTTACATATTGAACTAGTGATTGAATGTTTTATAAACTTTATACATAGTCATAAGTATAGCCCTTTAAAATCTGTGCCGGGCACACGCTATGACATGTGTATAAAAACTCAGTTTGGCGGGCTATTTTTAAATCTCTGAAGAAGCTGTGGTTGTAACTTCAGCAAAAACGCATTTGTTAGTTTAAATAAATTTGGCGTTAAGGTTTTATTCAAGAATTGGTGGTACCGTTTGCTTTTTATTGGTGGAGGCACGTCTATCTTGTATCCGTAAAGGAAAGATTATTCCTTGTGGCTTTTGCCTCTAGGAGCTTGCTATTCTGGTGATCGCACCCGTGTGTTTCAACAGTTTGTGTGTTTTCCAAATACCATGTATTCACATGTGGCAGGCATCAAACATGGGAATTATTGAAGGTCACAAGTATATATGTGTATTTGGCACACACATGCATCATATGTGTGCATTGCCATTACTGGTTTAATCGATGTCATGCATTATTGTGAACAACAACCCACACACATGGGCATTCTGTGTGACAAAAACACACGTGGCATTTGTGGAATTCAAAGACATCACTAACTGTGCTATGACAGTAGTGAGAGACACAGTAGCAGAGCATGCTATTTGCATTACTGGGAGATTTACCCTCTTCTGCTGTACTTGTAGGGTGCTGACATCATCTCTGTTTAGAGATTGGAATATGCAGCAGCTGGTGTGTTGTACTGGTTGCCAAAAGGGTCAGTTCTCTCACACGTATAATTGCACACCACCTACTTACCCCAAACACACACACTTGCCATTGGCAGGATTCAAACCCCTACCTAACTATGTTATGACACTAGTACGAGACACAGTAGCTGAGCGGGCTATTTGCATTACTGGGAGGTTTTTCTTCTCCGGCTGTACTTATAGGGTGCTGACATCATCAGTGTTTAGAAAGAGGAATGTGCATCATGTAGTGTGTTCTCCTAGTTACCAAACACTAACCCTTTTCCACACACACTGAGCATTTGCAGGATTCAAACCCCTACCTAACTATGTTATAACACTCGAGACGGATGCATTAGCAGAGCGCGCTATTTCCATTACTGGGAAGTTTCCCTTCTCCGGCTGTACTTATAGGGTGCTGACATCATCAGTGTTTAGAAAGAGGCATGTGCATCCTGTGGTGTGTTCTCCTAGTTGGCGAAAGGGACATTTCTCTCACACAGAATTGCACACACAGTAACCCCTCTCATCCAAACACACACACTAAACATTTGCTGTATTCAAACCCCTACTTAACTATGTTATGACACTCGAGACGGACGCATTAGCGTAGCACGCTATTCACATTACTGGGAGGTTTCCCTTCTCTTGCTGTACTTATAGGGTGCTGACATCATCGGTGTTTAGAAAGGGGAATGTGCATCCTGTAGTGTGTTCTCCTAGTTGCCAAAAGGGACATTTCTCTCACACAGAATTGTACACACACCAACCCCGCTCACCCACACACACACACTGAGCATTTGCAGGATTCAAACCACTACCTAACTATATTATGACACTTGAAGAAGACGCATTAGCAGAGCGCACTATCTGAATTACTGGGCATTTGCTCTGCACCTGCAGTATTTATAGGGTGCTGACATCATTATTTCTACAGAGGTATGTACATCTATTACTACCTGTCAGTTGGGGGATAGCATATATATGCATTTGCAGCCACCTACTTCAGGGTCAGATATGCACATCAGCACTGGCAGGTTATGTTTTATACCATGCTTCGTGACCACAAGACCTGTAACACACAATACAACCAGTTCAGACCACCCCTCCCACATCCAGGACACACACTTTGCTTCCCTGGGAACAGTGCCAAGATATGAAGGTGTTCACATACACCATTCCAGTTGTTAACGTCAGGTACAGGTATATTGTGTGTGGGAACTACTCAGGCCTCTACAACATTACCCTACAGCCACTACAATTTGTGAGTCCATGTGCTATGGCAGGACCACTCACCATAGCCACAAGGGGGAATACATATTGCACCTGAACATCTGCAACATGGGTACTCACTGTTCCACACCAGAGTAGACCACCATTGTTGATATCTGACCATACCCACCTTTCCCTGGACATCCATATACCATCCCCACCCCCAGGCAAGGTTGTCACTGTAAACAAAGTGTATTTATCAAAAGCAGACTTTGCACTTGTGAAGACTGGGGTGGAAGATTTCAAAGGACCCATGCTGGGGGAGTATACAGGCCACTTTGCTTAATCCTTGACAATTGCATTCTATGAGCATGTGGAAGGTTTGCATTGATCATGCTATCCCAAATATACCCATGACTCCTCCACAACAGGACACCTGTCAGGTGTACACCAGCCATATATGAGCTGTCCAACAGACGGAGTGAGCTAATACATTGCAGAGCAGTAGCCCACAGAGGGAGGACATCTCTGAACAGTACTGGCACGACACTTCAATCCCTCATAATCATCACGACAAAGTGTTGACAGTGAAATTGTCCAGACACTGCAGATAAGGCTCCCCTCAGTCTATTATTGATGCCCACTTACTGTTAGAGGTCCTCACCAACCCTCTTCCAGCAAACACCAGCCACATGGATGTGGCATAGCAAATTCAACCTCTGGGATCTCCACTGTGTCCCTGCTTGACAGAGGCACAGCACACTAGCCTCAAACGGTGCCTTATGTGACCTACTTTACAGTGGCACAGTACCCTACTGTACTGGGGAGGCAGACGCCAAGCACACTCTGGCAAAGCTTTCATTCCCTAGGGCAAACAGCCTAGTATTGACCTCTACACCCATATGTTTAATTGTCAGATGCACAATATTTGTTGCTGATAGACTGTTTGCAGGTATTTATTGCCATAGCATTCCCTGTTTCTATGAACAACTTGTGTATCTGTGGAAGATGTTTGAATATGAGAGGGATCCACTATATCACTTATGTCTCTGTAGTCATTTAACTGTGTGCACTGGGCAGTTCCTGGAATAACACGTACAAATACCAGATATGTGTGGCCAACTGCTAAACTGAGATATGGCCTAAGTGTGTGAGCATGCCCAGTTCAGGCTTTCCATGGCATGTTGTCTGACATATGTCTCATTTATCAAAGTGTGCAAGCATGCCCAGTGTGAGCTTTCCATATGTTGACCTCTGCAGTCCACCACATTTGTGGATGAGTGTGAACTTCAACAATATCTCACATTTATGGTTGTGTGTTGGGTGTCATGTTGTGTACTTACTGGCCAACTGCTTTGTGTCTGAACACAACAGGGATTATACTGTGCCTGCAGGGTTTGCATGGGATACTTTGCATACAGTTGTCAACATCCTTTCATACTGACCAAACACTGTAGTACCGTATAGTGTACTGGTTCAGTACTTTCACTGTGGTGGACAGTATCCTGGGCTTTAGTCCTATCACTGCTTTAAATTTTCATAGTGAGCACAACAGACTGGTTAGGGGCCAGTTGTGCATATATGACCATGTTGCATTATGTTCAGATATGGACTACTTAAACCAGGCTTGTCCAACATTGGTAGTGTATTCCACAACATAGGTGGACATTGGCAAACACTAGCGATGTGCCCTAGGCCATTTCTAATGCTAGTCAGAGAGTGTGTTTGTCCTTCGACACACATTGTAACTGGAGTTTGCCATGACATATGTAATGGTTAGTATACTGTGCCTCCGTCTACCCGTGACATAACAGTGATACCCAGGGTAAACCTACCATCTCCCATCCACTCATCAAGATTCCTCTTGAGGAGAGTCGATGAGTGACTCTCTGGCTAACCTGTACAGGGAGTTTACTCAAGAGTGGGGGTGGCTTCTGTGTTATGGATCAATCAGTACAGCATGTCCTATGTATGTCAGTGCTGGGGTTCAGGTCTCTCATGTGCATAGCTCACTGCCATTCAGATTGTACAAGGTGCAGCATGTCCATTGATTCCAGCTTGGACATGGCTTTATACATCAGGCACAGTTTGCCTCTGTGCGGGCAGTATGGCACTGTGTGTAGCTGCAGTTTGTTTAATCAGGCAACACATGGCATCTGTTCAAGCTCTTTGATACTCCTTGTGAGGTACGTTTGGGGTCTTTCCAGTTGATGGAGGTGTCTGCTGAGGTACATCCCACAGGGGCCATTGTACACAATTGTGAGGCTGATGAAGGATGACTGCAGAGCCACAATGACCTCCCCTGATCTAGATCTGACTACCTTCATGATTAGGTGGGTATATGGTATGTTTCTGTAACCACTACAGCCACATGCTTGTCCAATGCAAGATATCTATCAACTTGTGTCCCCAGTTATCTTATTACATCTTAAGTACTTAATGGGTTAACACCTATATGGTAATTGGTGGGCACTTACTGTATATCCACAGGGGCTGACTATACACTTTTCTGCAATTAGCTTGCTGACATGGCTATGGCACCAATTGTCTGTTTCTATGTGGCCCTTTTGTGGGATGCTTGTGTCAGCTGGAGGGTCAGATATGGTGGCCAGTTTGTAGTCCTCTGCAAACTTGTTCAGACACAGTCCTTCCATGTTGTCCTGTACCTATGGGACATATATACCAAACAAGGGAGGTCCCAGGACCGAGCCTTGTGGGATGCTAGTTGTATCTGGTTGTTAGTCTGACATGGCTGCGGCATTTCTGACCATGTCAGTTCTGTCCTTGGTCTGGTTTGCAACCCCTCTACTGGCATAATGGTTTATATTTAAGCTGGTGGGCTTATCTATAATGAACACATGGGGTATTGTATGGAAGCCTTTTGCAAGGTCCAGCTAGGCTGTGTGGACCACATTCCCCTCATCAATGGCCTTAATGACTGTTTCAAATGAGTCAAACATGTTTAAGGGGCAGGATCTGCACTTAAGAAAGACACACTGGGTAGGGTCCAGTGTCAGTAGGTCCCCAATATCTTTATGTCTGAGGTACATGCTGATCCTTTCCATAGCTTTGCAGACCAAGCTTGTCAGGATTCTGGGGTGGTAGTTTGCAGTATCCATTCAGGCAACACCTTTGTGGAGAAGGACCACTGTTGTTGTACACTGCTCTTTGGGTACATATCCTGTGGTAAGGCTGACATTGAGCAGTAGAGTTATTTGGCGTTCCATTCTTCTTGGAGTCCATGTTGGACTCAGCCCAGGACACCATCTCGTACCATTGATGCTGTGTGTTTTGCTTTGTAGATGCTGGCTGTTACTTCAGCATCTGCAATGTCAGGGGGCCAGCACTCTGCTAGGATAGATATTTGGCATTTGGGGGGGGGGGGTTTGCACTGCACCTGTCAGGTTGGATGTTGGCAATATGTGTGTGTGTTTGGTATATTGTTTGTAATATTTGAGTGATTCAGAGCATATCTGTGAATTCCCAACAAGGTTCCTACCATCAGTTAAGAAAGCCTTGTGATTATCCTTAGTGTCCTGTACAATTTGTATCTTCATAGGTTCATAGGTTCATACTAGGCTATCCACTCTAGGGCATTTATAAGCCTAGCCAGAGTGTGTGTGGCTTTTGCCACCCCTTGCTATGTGAATATTATGGCCATTTAGGATTTACTTTACTGTGCCTCTGTCTGGACGTGACACAGTGAAGACCCCCAGTGTACATCTACGATCATCCATCCACTTGGCAAGATTCCTGTTGAAGAGAGTCGGTGAGGGGCTCTGCCTAACATGGAGTGGGATTCCGTTCCAGGGTGTAGGGAGAATCTGGGTTATGTATCTGTCCCTCCAGCACATCCTATTTCATTATGTGTTGAGGTTGACATCTGTCGCTCTCACAGCTTCGATGGATTTGGGTTTTCTGGGGTGGAGCATGTCCATTAATCCTGTGCTGGACATGGCCTTGTACAACAGGCATACAATGCCTCTGCGTACGCAGTATGTGACTGCATACAGCTGGGGTGTCTACAGCCAGGCAGCATATGACATATATTTGAGACCCTTTATCCTCTTGGTGAGGTACCTTTGAGGTCTTTCTAACTGCTGCAGGTGTCGGGTAAGGTACATCCCAAATGAGGCATTGTACTAAATTATGGGCCTGATAAGAGAACAGTATAGGGGCACAATGACCTCTGTTGACATAGATGTGAATCCTTTCATGATAAGGTGGCCAGTATAGTCAGTCGTCCTAGCCACGTTGGCAATGTGAGTGTCACATGACAGGTTATTATCCACTTGTGTCCCTAGGTCCCTGATTACTCCTTCCATACATAATGGATTACCACCTATGTGGTAATTTGTGAGTACCTTGTTTGGTATTTGGTGAGACATTCATACTGTCCAGTGTCTTCAGGAAGGCTGAGTGAGGTTCCTGTGTGTGAGAGTGTGGTCTGTAGCATGCTACAGAATGTACAGCAGTTTTGCCTACAGTTAGTTGCACATGGGTGGTCTCCGATGCTTTGTGCATTGTCAGTTACTGGACGTGTGGGTATCTTTGGTGAATATGGATACTCCCCCTCCTTTTATGGTTTGATCCAGGTTTTGGGGCCATAACGCATGATATGAGGTATAACCTGGTAGTGCTGGTGTGCTCTCAGGAGCCTTGCTCCAGGTTTCTGTCACTGCATGGACATCAATGTTCTCCATACTGGGGAGGGCCTCGGGAGCATGCATGTTGAGGTTTAGACATCTGGCATTGGGCAGCATTACCCTTATGTTTCTTTCCACTTATGTTTTCTAGGGAGGTGGGTTAGTCTTTTCAGCCTTGCCTACAAAAGGATCTATGGAGGTGGCAAGAGCCTTAGCCAATATCCAGACGCCCAGGGCTAACAGGTGCAAGCCATCCCTGGCAAAGCAGCATGGCTTGTCAAGCATCACATCCCAAGCAGACAGACATTAGATCCCCTTGGAATGACACCAGTAATTGTGCCACTTGTTAAAGCTGATCATTCTGTGTTTGTACTGTGGCATCATTCTTGGTGAGGGTAGGATGCTGCACAAGGTCAGTGTCATACTGGCCTGGACTACATAATCGGAGAGCTCATCTATGTCTCTTTTCATGTAGTCTGGGGAGGTACATCTCACGTAATTCACACCAGCATGGACAATGACTGCATCATATTTGTACTTGCTTTGGGGTGACCTGTGTACTTGTGTTATGTGGCATATTGTAGCAGCCTACAGGTACCCTTTCCCTTGTTCAGTCTGGTGAGCGGGACAGCAGTGTGTCTGACTATGGAGTCACCTATTACAACTGTATCAGGCATGTTGTTTCTCCTTCTGGCCTGTGACTGTTTGGCACACCAGCTTTGTGTACTATGTGTTGCATGTGCTATGTTTGGAGGTAGTGGTTGCTTGGGTGTCTGCTTTGGAGGCCTCTGTTGATGTGGTGTATTTGTAATTAGAGCCTCCGGGAATGTTTTTCTGTGTTTATGTCTTTGGTTTGCAGTTTTGATAGGTCTATGTGAGACTGGGTTTGTGGTGTGTGTGGTTACCTTCTCCTCCTGACTAGTTTTGACAGTACTGAGTTGAGAGATCTCAGCCTCCGGTTTGGATAAATGGTTGCATCTCTCACATATATTTGTATTTCTTGGGGGGAGGAGAGGGTTGTCTGCATACATGGGGCAGGTGTAACATTGCCTCAAGATTCACAGATTCAAGTTGTTGTAGCTGGCCTTAGTGGATTGTATGAGTGGACATATTTTATTGCCATACTACTGATCAGAGATTACTTCCCTTTTTAGGTTTGCTCTATCATGTAGTAGCTTCCTCATTCTCTTGCATGGTTTGGTAATGGCTGGAGTCCACCATGCCAGATGCCTGCGTGTATGGCATTGTGTCTTGGTTTTATTTGGGATTGTATAATCCAAGCATTCCTGGCAGTGTTCATGGAATGCCTGTATAATGGGTTCTGAGGTGTGGCCCATATTTTGCACATGCACAGGGCCTTTAATGGATTCCACATCAGTTTGGAGGAGTGAAACATTTGCTTTACACATGTTTTTCACTGTGGTTTTCTGGCCAGGGACTGTGGTCAGGATGTGTGGTTACTCTATGGTCTGATCTTACCAGTGAGGGATACACTTCTCATCTTGCCATCCAGTACCCATGTTGCTGATTATCACATCCAGTATGCTTACCCCTCTTGTCAGAGTGGTACATTGTTCCTGAGCATTTTGGTTTATGGATTCTAGGAACCTTTGTCCTAGGGTGTTGGAGCTACAATAATGCTCCCAGTCTATGTTTGGGTATTTTCAGTCACCCAATATAATGTGGTTTGGAGAGTTTGATATATTCATGTATTCCAACATAGGCCAAGTGCAGTTCCTGGTGTTAGGATGGTAGTCTGTAGCAGGCTATAAACTGGGAGGCAGTTTTAGCCACTGTTACTTGACCATGGCTAGTCCATGCTGCTTCTTGTTGTGGTACCAACATGGGGGTTTGGTTATCCTTGACAAATATTGCTAGTCACCGTCCTTTTGTAGCTTGTTCCATGTTTTGGGGCTGTACAGCACAGTATGAGGTGTAACCTGGTAGTGTTAGGGTGCTGTTGTGAGCCTTGACCCAGTTTTCTGTTACAGAACAGATATCAACATTCTCCATACTGGGGGAGTTTAGACTGCATGCATCTTGCTGTTTAGACTTCTGGCATTGGGTAGCATTACATCTAGGTTCTTATCCCTTGTGATACCTATGGAGGTGGGTTTGTGTTTTGAGCCTTAACCTATTCAAGGCACGCTGGGGTAACAACAGCCTTTGCCAGTATCCATAAGGCCAGGACTGATAGGTGCATGCCACCCCTAGCAGGTGGAGCATCATGTCATGCTCAGCATGTCATCCCAGGCTGGCACACATTGGATCCCCTTTGACTAACAGCAATACTTCAGCCAATTATTGCAATTGATCATCTCATCTTCATATTGTGGCATCATGCTTGGTGAGGGCAGGATGTTAGTCAGGGTCATCAAGTTTGCATATACTACATGGTGTTACATTGCTTAACACATGTCAATCATGCCTCAGGTGGTGCTGCAGGGCTGCCTATGTTGGATGCACATACTACACTCCCTGTACATGTTTGAAAGCAGGTTGTGTCAACTTAGGCATCCCTTTTACTATAAGTGTGAGTCAGAGAGAGGTATCATTTGCAGGGTCCCTACTGAGCCAGTGTATGTGCAATGCGTTGCCACTTTGCCATGGCCAAGGCATACTGGGCACACCTCCTTCTGCCTACTGGGGCAAGCTCAGGTTGTTCCTCCTCCGAGTCACGCTCTGCCTGTGATTGACTTGGCAATGGTGGGGGGCTGTTTGGCCCAGTTCTATGGTGATCCTGCTGCAGCTGTTTTCGCAGAATCATATTATGTAGCATAGCACATACCATGACAATTTGGGTACATGTAGTTGGTGAGTACTGCAAGGCTCCACCAGATGTGTTCAGGCACCGGAACCGTGACTTGAGCAGCCCAAACACACGCTCGATTACATTTCGTGTTTGTGCGTGTGCCTCATTATGGCGTTCCTGTTCAGGTGTGTGTGCATTTCTGATGGGTGTCATCAGCCACGGCTCCAGTGCATATCCAGCATCCCCTACTAAGTGACCATGTGAGATGTCCCCACTGGCAAATGTCTGGTACAGCTGCATCAAATGCCAGATATGGGAATCATGGTAGCTTCCAGGGCAGCCAGCACACACATTCATTATTATGCTCTGGGCATCACACATGATGCCTGTGATATCCCCATCATATCACCAGTTGGTCTCTGGAAGGTACCTGTTGCTAGTATTCTTAGGCCAACACATATCTTGGTTTCCACTGGGATGGGTTCCCCTCTGTTGGTTCTGTGTGTGAGGCATGGCCTGCACAGCTCAACAATTTGCTGCAGGTGGTCTCTGTCCACTCTATAGCGCTCCACTATCTCCAGCTCATGTAACCCCTGGTAGGTGACCCTGGGCCTGCACACTCTTCTCCGTCTCCTCACTGTGGGTTGTCTGGCAGCATTTGCATTGTCACCACCCTCTGCAAGTTGCCTATGTCTCCTTATGACAGCTATGGCAGCCCCTAGCATTTCTGCTCTGAGTGAAGCTTTTTCAGTTTCCACTTCTAATAGCTTACTCCTGTCATGCAGTGTCTCTTGAGAGAAACATCCTGCACTGCTGTTTGCAGAGTTTTAAGTGCTGGGCTGGGCTAGTATTCTGCCTGTGTAATTGCCTGCTTCTAATTGTTTTCACCTGCTAGCTCCAGCAGTATTCCCTGCTAGCTTCCTACTCTTTCTGTTGCTTCCTTTTTCCTTTCTGTTTCCTCAGGGGGGAGCAACGCGCATACCAGCGGAAACACGCTCACAGTGGCTTACACGTGCGCACACATGCTTACACAGTTTAGAATCTACTTATTCGGGTTAAAACATGCGCACACCAGCGCAAACAGTCTTACAAGTCTGCCAACAGA
The DNA here is from genome assembly GCF_019279795.1 of Protopterus annectens. Classification (NCBI taxonomy): domain Eukaryota; kingdom Metazoa; phylum Chordata; order Ceratodontiformes; family Protopteridae; genus Protopterus; species Protopterus annectens. The sequence continues at coordinate 208,881,205 of NC_056730.1, forward strand.
CTCCCACATGCTCAGTCTGCCTTACATGCGCGCATACTGCCCTACTTGCGCCTCCTGGTGCACACACGTGCGCATGCACACCCAGCAAGAAACTTTGGTGTAGGCTACAGTGTACACCTTCCATTTCTTGACTTTCCCATGCTTATCTTGTGGCACTCCTCTTTCCATGATATGTGTCTGACATCTGTCACGTAACACTGTCCTCCAATGAACTGCATTTCCTTCTGCCATTCCCCCCTGTGATGTCACCTATCTCCTACTCTGTTCCTCCCCCTTATGTAACTCTTACACTACTCAGAATGTGCTCATTTGCTATGTGACAGTGGGATTCAGTATCCTAACACTCATTTACATAAGATTGCCTACTAATGCTTAGTTACATGTCCTAGACTCAGCTTCCCCCCTTAGCAACCACTAAACGGTGGCCATGTTGTTTTTGGTCTGCTGGTCCCCTGCATTGTAAATCCATGTATTGCATAAAACCCACATCTGTGGGTTTATAACCTTCATTTTTATGTTTTATATAGTGCAGCCCGTTTGCGCGGGGCTGCGCTGCGTTTAAACATCGGCGATCGTCGAAACAAAAAATTACTTTTTTCTCATATTTGCATCGGGGTACCTTGCCATTGGCCACATATTTGGCCATTGGCATGCTGCCTGACACATATGCACCCTTTATTTGGAGCTGACATGGCTCCATTGTGTTATTTGCAGAAACGTACTCAGTTGTCAACTGAGTACATGTCTGCAGCTAACACGACTCTTACACGGGCTGGTTTCAGCTTCGTGGATCGCTAATCTACCTAATTTGCATGCCTTTCGGCTGCAAGTGAGGTGATTAGCATATCCACGCCCAGTCCATGTAAGAGATGTTTTAGCTGGTCTCTTACACGGAATTTCGGGCTGTTCCTGGATCGCGAGGGCTGCATGGAGTCTTACACTACTCTTAGACTCCGTGCAAGCCTTCGTGAATCCTGCCCATTAAATAAACTGTCTGTTGAATGCCTACAGAGCTATAAATGTTATAACTACTTAAAGAACCCAGTCACAAACACTACTAGACACCTTTGAAAAGTCTAAAAAAGTTGATAAAACTGCACAAAAATATGTATTACTTTCTTCATTTGAGATGCCGGGACAGATTCATGAATGTCTACACAAAGTGGAGCTATCATATATGCTTCACGGCTTGCCATGAACATGATAGCATGCTACTTGGTATTCATTAAATGGCTCTACAATTAGTGTAGAGCTTCAAAACAAGGATAACTGGCAGACTATGCTAATGAAATAAGTAGCCAAACTATATGCTAATTAACTGATCCAACATGGCAGAGCTATTCAGGAACTTATAAAGCAATCATGTACACTCAGTGTAGCCATTTGCCCTGAAATCCAAAACTCTTTGGATTACAGCCATGGGGGAAAAAAAAGAAAACATGTAATGGGCTGCTGCTGCCATCATTAGCCTGTATGTGCAACAAGCTTTAATTCAAAGTACTGCTGCTGCAAGACCTTAGCCAAGAAGAAGAAAAATGTTTAGACCCTGACTGACTTACCATAGGCTGCATTACACAAAAATTGTAGAGCGATACTGAGTGGACAGGGAAATACTGAGGGAATATGCAACTTCTACCACCCTCTCCTGAGGCCCATGGTATATATCAGGAGTGTCACATGCCTCAGCTTCCAGAACATTGCATCAGTTTCTAAATACAATACTACAACAAGCAAGGGAGCATAACTGTTTCCCATGTAACCTACAGGAGAGAAAAATAACTATGCTAGAACTTTATGCAATGCCACATTTCCCTATAGTTTTAGGGGCCATAGATTGAAAACACATACAGAAATAAAAGCCTCACCTGGTGAAGAGGGAAAATGAATATTAATAGGAAAGTATACCACTCTATAAACTGTCAGGTTGTCTGTAATGCCCAATGGATCATCTACAATATCTGTGCAAGTAATCCGTGCAGTTTACATTGCTCACACACTCTGACTAATTAAATGAAAAACTAAGAGCCTAAGCACATAAAAATATTAAAGCTGATGTCTGCAAAATTGCATAACCTTTACTTAATCGCGGGATGGATGTGTTCCGTTAGCATTAGACATAGACAACCTCAAAGGACTCATCTTGTATCTGCAGTAATAACAGTAATTAAGTCTGGATCCTGTATTGCAAAAGAATAAAATAAAATAAAATAAAATAGTTATATAACTGATTACTGTTATATGCAAATTCTCATGTGTCCCTAAGGTGGAACAGGACCCATGTGTACAGTAATGTCAATAATAGTTTATGAATGATGTTTGCAATATTCAGGTATGGATTTTGCCCAATACTGTGCAGCAAGCATTTCAGTTGATCACTGTATTTAAATCAATGTTAACATAATTTGCATAAGTATAACAATAAGCAATACTTAAACATCTACTTTGGCTTTAGTATTAAGAACAGTAACAGTGAGGGTCAACAATTACAGAACATTTATTCTGCAATGCATTTACATTAAAGGAAGGTTCTGAGTAAGCAAACATTAGCTATCCATTCTATGCATCAGACATATATGCAACCTGAAGTCACAAAGAAAAATGTGCAAAGGGCAGAGCACACTGATGATGACTGCACCCTGCAAATGGCAGAGAACAGTCATTATCACTTAGACAAGATGGGAGAACAGAGGGCAAGTCTGACATCAAAAAAGTGAGTGTGTGCAAATAAAACTACAATTTATTCCGTAAGTATCTAATTTGCATGGCCAGTAGCAAGATATAGTGATCAACAGTACTGCATAGATAAATAACGTGTGTGTGTGTGTGTGTGTGTGTGTGTGTGTGTGTGTGTGTGTGTGTGTGTGTGTGTTTGTGTGAGAAAGAGATAGTATAAGCAAGTATTTGTGGAATGTGTGTGTTTCTGCATGAATACAATCAATCACTGTGCTAGCACTATGTTCTGACATATATGACCTGACAGGTATAAGCCGTGCATGGTACACTAGTCAGTTCAGTTTCATCACCCCCAACCACAAGAACTATCTCTGGCAGCAGTTGAACTACTTGTTCCATGGCCCTGGCTAGAATTTGGGGTACTATATGAATGTGAGTGATGTTTGCTGGCTAAGATCTTATCGTGACTATGTACTGGAACATGACCATGTGACCTACCACATCTGGGTGTGGACACCACAATCACTGATGGAGCAGTAGATGTAGTGCCACTAGGGAAGCATGATCTTGCATGGTCACATTGGCTAACACTGGATGATGTAGTAGCTCTACGGCTACATGGATGCCAGCCATTCCCAGCAGACATTTCATTGCAGACACTGCCTGATCCAGTGTGTCATTCATCCTGCCCATGGAGTTGCCCACATAGCTCAGGCAGTCCTGCACTACATAAAGAACATTTATTACTCACACTATCTCTTCTGAGGCCCTGGTGTATCATGCCAGTACCTCTGTGATGGCCCTACATATGCCTCATGTGGCATGTATTGACACAACAACAACATCAGTAGCAGGGTGGACAGCAGACCTCCTGTGAGCACTTCTACCAACCCACCTGTGTGGCATCTCAGCTTTCCAATGGCTATGGGGTGAATTAACCAATTCTGCTACTGGAGTAACTACACTAACCTGAACAACTGTGTTGCCCTCAACTTGTCCTATGTCTGAGGTCTCAGTGCCATGAGTTTGGGTATGCATAATGCCTGTGTCTGAAATAGAGGCAGGAGACTGTATAGGCTTTAGTGTCAGGCTGACCCTCTGCATCCCCAGACTGTTCCTGATCATCTCTGACATCATCATCATCAGACGCTACTAATACTCTGACATCTGACAGCAGGACTTCCACAATACCAATGACAAGATCACCAATAATGACAAGTAATTGACACAAGACAGAGAGAACTAGAATAAACAATGATCAAATCTAGCTTATTTGAAATGTATACATCTCAGCCATCTTTCCTTAATGCTGAAGACATAGTTATCATGTATGTTAATGTTTTATTTTTATATTAGACTATTTATTGCATAAATATAGTTGCTATCTTGCCAGGAGAGCATACTACTGACCCCCCCTCAGTGTTTCCCTCTTAATATCTGCTTTTGTTTTTTGGTCACCAGCTTTCCTTAGCTCTTTTTCCTCTTGCACTTTCCTCACATTTCTTCTCTATTTTTCTTCAATTACATAGTTTTGTTTAAAAATAAGCTTTTTCTGTTTTTGCTGACTTACCTGTACTGTTATCTTTCCTTCCTTGACTTGTAGCACAGCAATTGCTTGATTGTTCCTGACTGAGTGTAGTCATCATTGGCTCTACCTGCTTCATTTGCCCTTCGCTGCACTCGGGCTCACTTCGCTCCCCTACCCTGCCTCCATTTCCCAACCGCTCCTACTATCCCCAAATTTATCCTTAGCTAACCACACCTCTCATTCATACATAAACAATCACACTCTACTAGACCCTCCGCAACAATTATCCAATCATTTTGACCTTCACCATCCCATTATTACTCTCATTCTCTCAACACACATTTTCCATTTCGATTGGCAGTACAATAAAGACTCTTCTGTTCTTCACAACCCACTGTCTCATCCTACATTTACTCTTTCTTACTTTATTTCATTATCTCCCCTCTAATCTCATTATGGTTTATTCAAGACAAATTAAGTTACCTATGTCACTATTAACCCAACACCCATCTCTAAAAATCTTATGTCTTCATACTGTTAATCTATCCACACTTATCTTTCTTTATTGTCTCACATGCTTTCACACCCCCACTAATCTCCATCAGCCACTCCACTCTACAACTACTATTGCACATCACAAAAGCTCCCTTTATAACCTCTATATTACACCCAGTCTTCACAACCCTACTCACATAGCCTTCTTTGCACACAAATACAAAAAAATAATATCTAAAGCTGAGACTCTCTTAACAAAGCATAAACTATTGTATAAATGCATAAAAACAATACTCAGCATATTGTCAAAGCTACAGTTGAGTGGTGATATCTATCCCAACTGTGGCCCTCAACCTACTCAAAACATAACTTCTATACACTCCCCAATTAACTCCCCTATCATTCTCACTTATCGCAAAGGACACTCACTTCTCTTCCTTAATATAAACCTAAGAAGTTTACTAAATAAAGTTCATGATCTACATGCCCTACTAGATGTATACTCCACTGACATTACCATTTTGGCTGAAACTTGGCTCAAACCACATATTTCAACTAATGAAATCCTACATACAATCTTTATAGATTTGACTGTTAAATGAGGGAGGTGATGTAGCCATAACGTTCAAACAAAATTTAACACTAGAACTTATTAACCCTAATCTTCCTTCATTTCATAATGCTGAAATTATTTTCGCTAAACTTAACATGAACAAAAACAAGAGTTTAATCATTGTAGGTATCTATATACCCCCCCAGATCAAAATTCAACAACAGTTGAAGATATTCTCCACTGTCTTTCCTCAACCTACCATCAGAAAATTATCATAATGGGAGATCTCAATATAGATCTGTCCACCTATGACACAAATAGCTGTCCAGACTTTATTAATCTACATGGCTTCTACCAGCTAATACAAGATCCCACAAGAATAGATAAAACATCTAATAGACACTCCATTCTGGACTGGATTCTCACCTAAGTGTCATGTTTAATCATAGCCTCACCTCAGGTTTCATGCCCACTGAGTGGCGCAGAGCTACAGTTATCCCAATCCACAAGGGGGGATCCACCTTGGGTCCCGGAAACTACAGTCCCATCAGTCTGACAAGCCTTATCTGCAAGGCCATGGAGCGTATTATCATGGAACTTATAAACAAAGACATTGGCAACCTTCAAACACTGGACCCCACCCAGTTTGGGTTTGTGAAGGGCCGATCTTGTCTCCTGAACCTGATTGACTTCTTTGAATCAGTCTCCAGAGCCATGGACAAGGGTAAGGTGGTCCACACAGCCTATCTAGACCTGGCCAAGGCCTTTGACACCATCCCCCACTCTGGAATCATAGATAAACTTACTAAGTTGGGCATTAATCCCTATGTCACCCAATGGGTTGCTAAATGGCTTACTGATAGAACCCACACTGTAAAAGTAGCCAACTCCAAATCCAGCTCTGGACAAGTGACAAGTGGAGTACCTCAGGGTTCAGTCCTGGGGCCGCTCTTGTTTGGCATCTACTTCTCTGAAGTACAGGTCAACACTAAGGGACTCTGGCTAACAAAGTTTGCAGATGACTGAAAACTGGGAGCCATTATTGAATCCCCAAATGATGTGGATACTCTACAAAAGGGCCTTACAGAAACAGATGCTTGGTGCCAGAGCCATGGGCTCAAGCTCAATGCCAAGAAATGTATTGTTATCCCCTTTGGGAAAAAACATGTATCCATGAATTACCATATAGGTGGCAGTACACTAAACACAGAAAGTGTGATAAGAGACTTAGGGACACAGGTGGACAGTGGTCTCACCTTCTATAACCACATCGCCACAACAGTCAGGAAATCCTTCTATGTGGCACACCTCATCACGAAGGGCTTTTAATCCAGAAAAAAGGAGGTCATTGTCCCACTGTACTCATCCCTCATTAGACCCATTATAGAATACAACGTCCCATTTGGTATGTACCTCTCAAGACATCTGCAACAACTGGAAAGGCCTCAGAAATACCTCACTAAAAGAATCACAGGCCTAAAGCAGATGCCCTACGCTGACTGCCTTAAAAAACTACAGCTATACTCTGTCGCATATCGTCTACTCAGGGGCGATCTCTGCTTAACATACAAGGCCATGTCAAACCCAGAGCTGTTGGACATGCTACACTTAAAGAAATCCCAATCCCTCAGAGCTACACGCTCCAGGGATCTAAACCTCGTCATCACAATAAACAAAACATGCTGGAGGGATAGGTTCCTGACCCAGAGACTTCCCAGACTCTGGAATAGATTGCCCATACATGTCAAGCAGAGTGCCTCTTTGGACCTCTTCAAGAGGAACCTTGACGATTGGATGGGAGAAAGGAAATTCACCCCAGGGATCACATCAGTCGCCCTGCTAGACAGGGGTCCAGGAAAGTAAATAATGTGGGAAGAAATAGCCAGGGAATTGTTATGGCTAGGCTTGTATAGGCCCTAGGGCTGATAGCCTAGTACAAACCTATGAACCTATGAACCTATGAACCTATGAACAAATCTCCTTCTTTTCTCCAAACAGGTTGTCTCCCAAACAGCATCAATGACCATCTGCCAACTTTTTTGCTTAGACATAATCTCAGTCCATTTAGATAATCAGTCTTCCAACTAATCCATAATAAAAGAAATTTCAATACCCACACATTCAACTATCTACTTCAACAAATAGATTGGTCTTCCCTAAACATATTACCATTAGATGTTGCAGTTCAACACTTTAACACTACCTTCCTACAAATCTTAGACTGTTTAGCCCCTTGTTGAACTGATAGAACAAAAATGCATCACTCACCATGGATATCTCATAATACCAAAGATCTTTTAAAACAAAGGGATAAGGCATGGATACACTGGCTAACTCACAGAAACCAGGATACCTTAACTCAATTCAAACAACTTAGAAATAAAGCTAAATCTCAAATAAAAGCAGATAAAAAACATATTACATCACTGCACAACAAAAGTACCATAGCAACCCCAAAAAAGTCTGGTTTCCCATTGGTAAGATCCTTCAACCTGGTAATAACAGCTCCCCTTCCCCTACCACATCCTCCTTAGGGGATAACATAGTGACTGAGTTTAATTCTTTATTCATAGATTCAATACTCTCTCTTACACATATAACCAAATTATATCAATTAATGTTCCTACTACTAATAATCATCTCACAAATTCCTTCTCCTTACAACATGTACCAACTCATTTCATATGCAAATCTCTTAAAAAACTCAAACCTACCAGTCTTGCTTACAGAAAATCTACCATCAGAATTTCTCAAACTTGCTACAGAGAGCATTGCATACCCCATATCCATACTTATCAATTGTTCTGTCACTGAAAACTATGTTCCAATCCTCTTAAAAATCTCCTACATCACTCTCCTGCATAAAGGTGGAAACTCTGCTGAACTCACAAAATATAGGCCTATTGCTATCCTTTCTCCCCTCTCAAAATACTTGAAAGATGCATTCATACCCAACTCCTAAATCACCTTTTATCCAACAAACTCTTCTCTCTCACAGTCAACATGGCTTTCGCCCCCACCATAGCACCACAACTGCCCTCCACATTTTTATCACCACTATAAATCACCACAGAAATCAAAACAGGCTTGTTTCTGCAATCTTTTTAGACATCTCTAAGGCCTTTGAAAAAGTTTCACACCAAAAACTACTATCAGAGCTAGCCACCTTAAACATTAGTCCCTCTACCCTACTTTGGTTCCACAGTTACCTATCAAAATGGCAACAAGCTGTTAGGTGGAAACAAGAGCTATCATCTCTACTCTCTGCTAATATTGCTGCCCCACAAGCTTCCATACTAGGACCCTTGTTGTTCAATATATTCACTAACCAGGTGAATAAATCCACTCCATTAACATCAGTCGTTCAATAAACATATGACTCTACTCTCGTATGAAATGCGTCCTCCCTCCCACTGCTACAATAAATCACACAACAATCCTTTTTCCAAATGAAATCTTAGCTTTCCAAAGCTAACCTTATACTGAACCCTAATAAGACCAAGCTTATGCTTTTTCACTCCACTAAATTGTCTTTACCAATGACCTCTTTTCAAATACTTTCTTCTAACAATACAATCATAAACACCACCTCACAAACTAAGTTACTAGGTGATATCATTGATAAATTGAAATTCGATATTCATCTATCTCAGTCTATCAAAAAATGTCATATCAAACTTGGCTCTCTCTATCGCATCAAACCATTTCTTACAAATCAATCCAGATTAGACATTACTAGGACTCATCTTCTTTCTTCTTTATTCTATGCCTCTCCCATCTTTACTACACTTGGCAAACCTGAATGTTCCAACCCTGAATCCTGTTATAATAAAATAGCCAAATTTGCCAC